>NW_015670982.1:719764-748528 GCF_001515625.1 Sinocyclocheilus rhinocerous | reverse complement strand
GGTCAGATAAGTACGATTTGAACCATGCTAATGCACTTCCATTAATGCCAACAAAGTTGTCTAGTCTATTCAAAAGAATGTTGTGGTCAATAGTGTTGAACGCAGCACTAAGATCCAATAGCACTAATAGCTGAAATCAACCGCATACTCCAATAGGGAAAGGTCTTTGCGGGCGAGGGAGGTGAACTTTGCGGCGAGGGAATCCATGGGGAACATGGGGAAAAACAGAAAACAAACACTGTAGAAAACACGGAAAACAAACGAAGGGGAAGACGCAAATAGTTACTTTTGAAGGTCGAGTCTTCTGTCATGGTGCCTACTGTGAGGAGCGAGGAACGAGGAGACATAGGGGAATTCACGATGATACAGTCTTTAATAATCCACATGGAACGCGATGCCGTCTCAACATCGTGATGTCTATCAGTCATCGGCGATGAACGATGGCATCGTCAATCGGCCCAACCCTAGTCTCTGGCTAACTCACGTTATAGTTCTGCTAATCAGCTGTGGGCCTGCTATTGTCTAGAAATGTGTCGATTAATATAGAATGTCTGTTGTACTTGGAGTCATGATAAAGGATGGAGCAATATGTTGGTTTAAAAACTGCAGTGATTTATCAGTACTCTTTGTCTGTGTTTGGCACAGACACATATACCATTATTGTTTGGGTCTTTACTACCAAGTTGTAGGTCTGTTTCACTAACATAAGTGTAAAACAACTTTTTCCCCTCTGATTCTTTATTTTTAGAACAGAGTGGAGAACTATCAATTTATATGTATTATTGATAAGCCGTATTCCAGTACTGGTGATGGGTGTTCCGTTTCTGACATATACGCAGTAGACTAATCACAACAGACTGGGTTATCTGACCAATCAGAGCACAATAGCCTCATGCAAAGGAGGGTTTTTTTAGTTGAGAAATAACATAACATGAAATGCATATTATAAGAAAATGAAAATGTTTTTTTAACTTGCATGCATGTAAAACTGTTGTTGGGGACTCCCAAAACCAAATTATGAACCTTTCACTTTAAGGGAAAAGACAGAGTCGAGGTCAAAAAAAAAAACGGGCAGGGGGTCAATAGCCAGTAAAGAATAGTCCACAGCAAAAATACAAATCAATAGGCAAAGGGGTAATCCAGAAAACAGGCAACAGAAGAATCAAAACAAACAAGGGAAATAACAGTCAGAAATGTTACCAGAATGGCAAACAAGACTTCGCAAAGAGCATAGGAAATAGCTGGCATATTTATACAGGAACAGGATGCAGGTGAATTAGAGTGCCCTCTCGTGATTCGAGGTGGAAGTGGCAATTCCAGTGGCAGATGTAACTGAAAATCCCCCATAAAAATATTTATTATTACATGTTTAAAACCATTATAATCTAAAGAAATAGTCAATTAAACAAATCCACTTCAATATTAATTGTGTGAAAATGCAATTTTTCAGTTTTGTAAAATGATGTTGGAAGTGCAGAAAGAATTATTGAATTATTGAATTTGATTTTATTTAGAATATAATAAATGTTAGCTGTGAAATTATTCAATTTTTAGTCCAAATGTGATGTATGTAAATGGACATTGTTAGTGGAAAAAAAAATAAAGTAAAGAAAGTACGAGAAGTGTTTTAAGACTGTAGCGTCTGAACCACTCAAACACACAATATATATTTTGTTTTTATATTTAACAAATACTCTGTACCCCCCCTCAGTTAACAAGCCATATGAGGACCCATGAACCCTTCCCCCCGAAATGCGTAACACCCCAGGAAGCCGAGTTAATAAAACCTTACTTGTATCACACTTGACGTGTTCATTGTTTGCTTATAACCGGAGTCACTTATTATGCAAGATTTACGCTACAAGCTTTTTTGTAGAATTGTACAGTAAGAAGTTATTTCCCTTAACCAGGAAATTAACGTTCTTATGATTGACAGACAGTTGACCCTGAGAGGTCAAGTAAATATCTACAGCGGATCTAAATATTCATAATTAATTATAACTAGTTATGGTTAATTATTCATATTTCCCTTATGAGCTGATTCGTTACAAGACTTTATTTTCTAAAACTCTATGGGCCAGACACCTTTAAATTTGCTTCAAGATCATTTGCATTGCACAGAAACTGTGATATCAAACTATGAACAATCTAAAACTGCTGCTTGAAACTCTAAGTGCAGTTTGTTAAACATAGTTATGGTAAAACTAAATTCAAATACTTAAACTTGATTCGCATTGTGGCATGACCTCAAATAAACTGCATGTATACTCCATGGACTGGAAATGTGGTATAAAGTGTAAACAGTGATGCAAAATTGAACAGAGAGGCCATCGTTGGGAGTAAGATTCATCCTGCTCAAGTGTGTAGACATTTCGCCTTGGGCCCCAAGTCCTGCCACTATGACATCACATGGGGCTTGGTAGTCAACTATCAAAGAAAAAGAGTGGGATCGTCTGGGGCCTAACGTATTCATCAATGGCAAAATATTTATACACGCCATTCCCTGAAAGGATATCTCCTTTTAAAAACCACTGCCTATTGGCACCACATGAAGAGCAACAAGCCATCAAAAAGACCAGAGAATTAAAAATACAAAACAAGGCGATGTTGAAAAACAAGAAACTTCATAAAATGCTGAAATTCTCTTGTCGAAGTAATAATAAAAAAAAAAAAAGATGCCATTGAATTAAGTAGCACATTGCTTTTTTGACTAGGCAACCTTAGATTTGATGAAGTGCTGTCTGGCTGATCAATAGGATAGAGCTCCAGGTGGCATTCTTAATTAAGATAATTTATGAAGCTGTTAAAATGGGGATGCATTACAAATGGCCCTCCACACAGCTTTATACTCAGTCTGCGCTACAGTCTACTGACTTCAGTTTTAGATTTAAACATAATGTGTAATGTGAATACAGTGGAATACAAACAATCACCAACCTCCTGAAGATGTAAGCTTCAGACACAGTTATAACTCAAATATGTTGCAAATAATAATTCCTCAGGTCTCTGTTCCAGGACACTTGCATCTGATGCCTTTATGATCAGCATTGTCTTGGCAATGGAGTATTTCACCTGTAGAGCATACAGTTCTACCTAATGAGCAGCAGAAGGAAAGTCATATTGGCTAGGGATAGAGTCCTATTCCCTTGGGTTCAGTGATATCACTCTTTACACTTCTCAAACTCTATTGGCAGTTCTGACAAAGACACAATTAGCTTGGGAAGTTTCACGGCTCTGTGGTCAACGTGAGATCAGAGACCCTTGTGGAAACATATCTGTAGACACATTCGAGCTATCTTTAGTGGTATTTGGTTATGAATATTCTGTAAAAGACACACCATGTGGGCTATAATTGACTTTTTGGAATGGTATACAATATGCTATTGAAATACAATATGATATAAAACACATTTGGAATGTGTTTGTGATTAATTTATATATACAGTATAATACAACAATATAATATTAATATAACAAAGTATTTAAAATATGTAAAAATATATAGGACTGGTTATAATACATATCTATAAACTACTGATATATAACTGATTATAAATAATACTTATATAACTAATTATAAATAATGAATACAATTTATAATACTGTAGCAGATTTTTGGGTAACACTTTCTATGAAGCCCGTATTTATAATACATTATAAGGGTATTCTTAAGGCATTATAATGAATGCATAATGCAAAATGCATTAAGCATTATCATATCATGATGGTAAACGTTTTACTTAAAGATTTCATTTTAAGTGGTAGATTTACAATAAAATATATAGAGATTTCTCTGTCTATGCCTCAGAATCACACACTCAGGCACATCTACTAAATTACACTTGGTGATCACAAACCCGAATCACCTGAATCAGCAGCACAAATAAAGGCACGATGGTTTGGTGTTCTCAAAATCTTAAAGGGATACTCCACCCCAAAATGAAAATGTTGTCATTAATCACTTACCCCCATGTCGTTCCAAACCCGTAAAAGCTTCGTTCGTGGGTAAGTGATTAATGACAACATTTTCATTTTGGGGTGGAGTATCCCTTTAATCTCTATTATATCTGAGTTTTTTTTTTTCACCCAGTATAAAAAGGTTATCTGAAGAAAAAAAAAACAATTCGGTGCATGACACTCTGTCTCTGAGATAGCAGAGTAGGCAAGATGCTGACTGTTAAAAACTGAAAAAGTCAGTTAGGAGTGACAACACGGCATGCTTATGCTAGCAGAAAATACTTAAAACACGTCCGCATGAATATGCGTTGTGTGTGTGAACAGCCTGACAACAAAACACCAGTTTTTTTGTTTTTTTTCCCTTCTTTATTTTGATGAGGAAACAGCAGCGATGGAGCCCTAACAACAAGGTGCGCCAGGATAAGTGGCTCCCAGAATGCTCCACTGTGATTTTCCCAAATAAGTGTGCGCTGAAGGTGTGATACACTGATAGCATGCTTAACAGTAAAGAATCTATAATAGGATTCAATGAACTTGTATTCTTATTGTTTGTGGAACAATAGCTGTATTTGTTTCCCCATTATTAATTCCTAAAAAGGTCTCATTTATGAATATACTGAACCAATACAGTATCAAATTACATTATTAACCTAGTCATTATGACAGCAGTCCTTCACTGGATCTGTTTCTTGCAATGCATGTATGATCGTTGATGGCAACACTTAAACACTTCTCCATAATTGTTCCCCTCTCTTGTAACACTAACATTCCGTCACTTGCCATTAGTGCCCGTCACCCAATACAATCTAATCTTTTATTCTGTTTTTCAATTATTGTAGAGTGCACGCTTAAATATGGAGGCGGAGATAATGAAATTAACTTCCGAACTTAAAGCAATTCTCTGTGGCACAATGATAACATATTCTCTCCGCCTTGAAAATATATGCAAATTTTATGCATCGATCATTTGTTATTACCATTGCATCAACATAAAACAGAGTTTTCTTGAACAATTAGACTTAAAATAGTGCATATTAATTAGCCAGGGGAGGGCAGACATGAATATTAAAATTGTGTAATAGAAAGCCCTGTACTTTTGACATTAGAACAGTGATGTGGGTGTGACAGAATCATGTATTTGTTTGTATTCCGAGGGCCTTGAGATCTCAGAGGTGTTCCGTGTACATGAAAAGAAATATGAGCTCAACAGTTTTCATAATGGGTTATAGCTCTTTTCTGCCAGGAAGATAATTGCACATATAGACTCTCACATTTAAACCTCTCATTTACTTCTGCGCTTCTCCTCTTGCTTGTTTGTTCGTGTTCTTTTGTTCTTCAAGCCAGACATAAATTCTATCACAAGGAGCTCGCTGTGTGCAAAATATAGATACTTCCTTTAATCTTTTGTTTAAAAAAAAAACAAAAAACTATTTTGTAACATGCCATTATATACACCATTGTCTTTTATTTAAAACCTTTTTTACCATTTATTTATTTATTTGTGCATTGCTCAAACTGTATTACTGGCTTTTACAAAATGCATTAAAACCGTGAAAATGCCCTTATTTACATAAAAGTAAATAAAGTAGTTATTATCATTATATTTGGCGACACATTTGAACAAATCACCCATTTTCCAGGGCCTCCGGCACAAGACCGTGGCCCCGCCCCTCCCATCCGTCACTAGCGGCGATCTCCCTGAGGGGACGCCCCCGTGACACCCATAATGGTTGTTTGATGGCCCCCATAAAAGAAGTCAATGTATTGATGGAAGCCCTTTGAGGACAAACCTTATTTGTATGTGGATCAATCCAGTCAATTAATAGAAGGGAACCATAAGGAAGTGGAAAGCGGACTTCAATGATGACATTACACCTGTGACCTCACAGCTTTCCCTTCGAATTGTGATGACAGAGACAGTCTGTTTTCATGATAGTGTGTTGCATTTTTATTAAATCATCGAATCCCTCACAATCAGATTACCATCTTGCAGATTAAATTGTATTGTCTACAATTTGTCTGTGAAACCTCGGAATGCTTTATCAGCCTGTATTTTTGCTGACACATTTGCATCTTGAGTAGATTGATGCCAATTCTAAATTCAAAACATAAAAAAAAAAAAGAAGAAAAAATTGGTTTGAAAAGAGCAATACTATGAATGTAAAAAGAAATACGAATTTTTCTATTTCCATTTCTACCTTAATATATTAATTGAAAAGACCCTTTTCAATGCAAAACATCATCTCAGTAACCAACTGATGTAATACTGTCTATAAATAAATAAATAACGAAATAAGGCCTGTGAACGAAAAGACCCACCAGACAACCTCTAAAGGGAACTATCAATACTGCAGAAGTCTTGAAGAGTGAGAAAGAAGTCAAAGTTAAAATTCAGTCTGCTCTCCACCAAAAGTGCTGTGGAGAACAACGACTCAGTTGCATCACTTTAAAACGAGGGCAGAAATCATTTCTACCTTTATTAAGAACTTTAAATGAGGCCGCTGCTAAGTACGATTACAAAGACAGCGGAAAAACGCAAAAGGGCGGAATGAAATCCAGCACATACTTCCTGAATTCAAGTGGACAGTAACAAGTCTGTGAGAGCTCAAAGTTTGGGTGAAATAAGTTTGGATGATTTCGTGATATGACACCATGCAACACGACATAATGAACAGGGGCTGGTCAGTTACTTAAACTCAAAACTCAGTCCTGATCCACAAGCTGCTATTATAATTATCTCATACAGTACCTGTCTCTGTGATCCTTGGCCTTAGACTGTATTTAACTAATGAAACCCTGTGATGTCTTGCATATTCTGTTCTCTCAGTCCAGTCCCAACTTGATAACCAGTGTGGACCACTACATTTGCATGCGCAGAATCTGTAACACTCTCCGAGAAGGCCACCGACCAAAGGAAAGAGTGAAGACATGGAAAGAAAGGAGGAAAAAGGTGTTGTCCTCGACCACTGAAGCTTTCAGTCAGTATTCCTCAACAGTAAAAAAAAAAAAAAATCCTCGGGATTTCTCATAGAAGCGGGACGCCAATAGTGGGGAGTCTTAGGTGAGGACAACAGGAAGTTTTGGAGAAAGTTTGAGTGGAGTCCAAAGCGAGGTCCTATGGAAGAGAAGGAAAGAGCCCCAGTGCCTGCCTGCTCCAAAAGAGGATGTGATGAGACTGCATAGCTAATGAGCTCGCCGGCTCCAGAGAACCCCGGCTTTTCTTATTCTCGTTCATCATTAATTCAGCAACGTTGATAATTTCATTAGATCGCCACCATTTTTTTCTTCGCATATCAATAATTAATGCACGCGGCTCCTGGACCGGGGCAGTCCTTGTGTGCGAGCACACGCTTTCACGAGTGTGTGTGGTAACTGTGATATGGATACACCTAAACACAGTGCCTTTTCCACAAATTCACACCGCACACTCCAAATACATGTGCACACACACATGGCCGAGCTCTGGAAAGGCAGCACAGGGGGATAAAAAATATGGCAGTCGTCAAAATGAAGCAGCGGTTCAGGTAAATAAAACAGTACCTGGCAAATACTGCAGAGTTCTCATCTGGCGCTGTGGCAGGAGCACAGAGAAAACCGCCAGGGCAGTAAAACAAACACACAGAGTCAGTCAAGCAGCCAGCCGATCTCCCTGCAAGCTTTCAAGAGCCAAGCTGTGGGATTACTCTAATCACATATATTTATTAACCCTCAATTAAGAATTGAAGTCTTACGGCTCATGTTAGTTTAGGGAGAACACTGGGACCTACAATGCACATAATTGACAGGGAGGGCTTATTCTTAGTTCAAACCGTTTTGGCTGATTAAGTATAAGCCTTTCATCTGTAGATACAATGCTATTAATTAAATCATTAAAGAATTATTCACTTGTGAGAGGGGGGATTTAAAAAAAAAAAAAAAAAGAAAATCAAATGAGAGGCCTTGCAATAACTCCTGAAATATTCATTAATAAAAAGAGATTGCTTAAATTTAATGACAGGGATTACATGTGTAGAGACTGTCTCTGTTTCACCAAGCCTGCCCCTTAACACAAACCCTCCTCCCACTGTTTGATTATTTGATAAAGAGATTAAAGTAGAGAGCGGGCGCACATATTGCACACAGGCATTGACATTCACATTGTGTAGCAAACACTTGTACAAAAATGATACATTGTCTAACTTGAAGTAAACACAAGTAGCAAGTTAAAGAAATAAAATAAAATTCCTTTAATCAAATACTGATCCAACTGTCATTCCAAACCGGTATGGCTTTCTTTCTTCTGCAGAACACAAAATAACATATTTTGATAAAAACTATTTTGGTGACCATTGCCTTCTATTTCATGGACAAAACATACTAAGACATTTTGCAAAACATCTTCTTTTATGTTCCACAACAGAAATAAAGTCCTACAGATTTGGAACAACACGAGAGGGAGTAAATGATGACTATAATTCTTCTAAAGTGTCTTTTGACTTCTCACACTGTGGCAAAAGCAATATTTAATTGTGTTGATCAAACGGGACCAATATTGTTTACTGAGAAGTGTCTATGCTATCGTGTGTCTCTTTACACGCTTTCATAGATCAGAGACTTTGTTATTGGGTGTAAACTTCAGAAATCAGATCATAATAGATAGATCTTGTTTGATCAACTTATTGCTACTCTGTTCTTTCTCGATCTTTCACATGGATGTACATCCACACACAAACACACACACACACACACACACACGCACATACACACACACACACACACACACAAACAAAAAGTAACTCTTCTTATGGAAAGTGACAGTAGCCTGCCAAGTACACCATATCTAGATCATTACTGTGATTTGAGTTGGTCTTCTCACCACAGCTTGTTAAAGAAGAGAGTTTGGAGTGCACATTGATGAACAAAGCACACCACAAAAAGTGAAAAGGATAGCATTCTGCTGGCTCTGGTTACCCAAACCATTTTTTTTTTCACCCACAATTTGATCGAAATGATTGGTAGGGTCAAAACACGTACCTTAAAAAAAAAAAAAAAAAAAGCAAAACCAACTGCAAGAAATAGTCACAATTATGAGAAAGTCACAATAGCGAGATTACATTGTTCATTAACACAGGATGCCTGTTTCCATCTCAGAGTAAAAAAACAAACAAACAAATTAGATAAAATGCAATTGTGAAATAAAGTTTAAGACATACAGTGTCTGTGATATACTGTATGCATTCTGATTAATATAAAGGCACAATCCGGGAAAAACCGTGAAAAACAATCAAACTGCCAGAATCCTGATACAAATTTTTGTTCAAACCGCCCAGCAGCACTACTATGAGATATGAAGATTGCAAGAAATAATGTAAATTACAAGAAAGTCACAATTATAAGGTCACATTGTGAGATATAAAGTTGTAACTGCCAAAAAAAATAAAAATCCACAAAGAGTTTCAGTTGTGGAATATAAAGTCAAAATTATGATAAAGTCACAATTGCTAGATATAAAGTCACGTTGCTTTTTAGAAAGTCACTATTGCCTTTTATTTGGTTTGATTGCTTCTATTGTCCTCATTTGTAAGTCACTTTGGATAAAAGTGTCTGCGAAATGACTAAATGTAAATGTATAAAGTCAAAAATGGGAGAATAAATGTACAATTGCCAGATATAATCACAGTGAGAGACATAAAATTGTAACTGTGAGAAAAAAAGATGAAATTGCTACATATAAAGTTGTAGCAGTGCGATATAAAGTCACACTTAGGAGAAATAAAGTCGCAGTTGCTAGATGTAAAGTTACATTGCCAAGTATTAAATCACAACTGGGAGATAGAAAGTTGCAACTGGAAGATTATAAATCTCTTGGGCTTCCATATGTTTCTGTGTCAATGTGATTCTGTGTCAATGTGTGTGAAACACAACAACAGAACTGACTCATATACCACGGCATTGCACAATCCCAAATGTGCCGCAAACTGTCACCACCACGCATACGGCATACAGTTTATTCTTAAGATAGAAGATTGAACCCATTGGTGGTTGTAGGATGATTGATGGCTTTGTGCTAAAGCAGATGAGACACACTCCACCCCTACTGTAGTCAGACTGTTTGAGAGAGTGCCAGTAGCCCACCCATAGGGGGGCCTCACCGAGTTCTTCAAAAAGCCTGTATGTGTGTGTGTGTCCTGCTCTGTTTGATCCCTCTGCAGAGGGTCAGGACACAGGGGATTGGTCTATAGATCGGTTTATGTGTGTCTCTGTCTGGTGTGGGTGGGTGGTGCAGACAATTGATGCTAAAAATAATTTTCAACACAGAGTTGCACAAAACAACGATGATGGAGAAATAAAAACGATTGGACAAAAGGCACAAATTGTGAGTTTGAATGAGTGAAACATACATAGATTGTGTTCTCTTGAGGCTAATTGATGAGGTTTGTGATATTTCACTTTCGCAAATCCTACCACCACCTTAGAGGCTGCCAAGGCCTGGTACTCACAGTGCTGTAGTGGCATATTTTTTTTATTAAATTGGACAATGGGGAGATGAAAACCAAACTTCACAAAGGATAAGTTTTGGTAATTGATAGGATTCTCCCGGTTAAAAAACTAAATAATAAATAAATAGATAAATAACCCGTTTTGTGTATTGTTTTTCATCAATATCTGGTATCAAACAGGCTTCAGCCGTACAGATAAAAGCCATGATAGAACAATTACATTCAGATCAGTCAAACAACACAGACAAGAGTTCTGTTTTGGCCTTTTCTTTCTTTTCTGTTCATTAACAACGTTCCCTGTCAGGTTGGTGGTTAGATTATTTTCTAATGCTTTTTTTCTGTGGAACATAAATTCAATCCAGTTTTCCATACAATGAAACGCAATGGGGTCCAAAGTTGTTTTGGTCCACAACAGTTATATCATCTTTTGTGTTCTTCAGAATAAGAAAAAAATCGTACAGTTTTGGAACAACATAGTAAATGATTTTTCATTTTAAGGAAGCCTGACCCCATTCAAACACAGTTCTTAGCGGGCCTTCAGATAAGAAGCGTTCAAAAACATCTACTCAACAGAATGGCATGATGTCTGTTTATGTACATGCTTATGGCTGCAGTGATGGTGCTTTAAATTGGGATGAAATCAAAAGTGCAGCACACCAGCATTAAAAATATGAAAACTAACATAAGATATAAGCAAAAAATCTAAACAGCAGTTGACTAGCAGGTTGTTGGATGACTAGTTGACCATCATGGCCAATAGAGGGACAAACCATCGAAGTGACAAGGTCAGTGCATGTGAGTCGGAATCATCTAACACTAGATAGTCAGTGATCTCTCCATGCTGCCTCTGTGTGAATGGATCACCCCAGTTTTCCACAGACAACTCTCATCCATCCCCACTGAGACTGAAATGTGCAGAAGGAGACCAGAGATGAGGGGAACAGCGGGTGACTGGAACTAACCTCACTAACTTCACCATAGCCTCTAGGGGGGTCGGGCTCACGAATGGCACTCGGCATGAATCACTCGTTGGAAAATTATGTCCACAACATTTAATATAGCGAATTGCTACTTGTGTTACAGCCGGCACGTGATCATTCATCACAACTTCTCACAGCTGCGGCTGTTTGCCCAATTCGACGCCCTGCCCTTCTATAATGGGTGTACAATTGAATCAGGTGTCTGGTCCTCTTAAGGAAATTAAGTCATGGCTTACGCTGCAGCCACTTAATGAGGGCCGGGCTGCGAGACAGTGACGAATGGGGGGTGACGCTAGGGTAGAGCAATATCTGCATTCCGTCGCCGTGTCGATTTTTCACACTTCTGCCTCCCTGCTGCCATCCCTTCCTCCCTTGAGAGGGAGAGATATCAGTCACCTGCGTGGTTATTAGAAAGCTCTTATTTGAACATAGATTCCCTTCTGCGATGACAGCTAATAACAGGATTGTCGTTCATGAGCCGTATTTTTACGTAGCCTTTTGATTATGATGGACATTACGAGCTATGGATAGGTCCACCCAGCACTGCAGGTGCCTATAACTAGTTAATGGCGGCGCTTATGATGTACGGAATTTGTTTAATAATTCAAGATGGTGGGAAAGTCAATTGTGTGGCCCACATTTTGCAAGACTTTTGACAGATCTCTTTCATAATGTACCAGATTGAAATGTTTATTTAATTGTGGTACAGTCAATGGAAGCCTTTTTCAGCCTCAGAGATAAAATAGAAGAAGAAATAAAGACACATGGCGAGATATAAAGTCACAGTTATAAGATATAAAATCACAATTACAAGAAATTGTGAGAAATAGTCTCATTTGTGAGATATATAAAGATGTAGTTGTAAGATATGAATTCACGCTGCAAGATATAAAGTTACATTGTGAGATATAAAGTTGTAATTTCGAGAAATAATCACAATTGTGAGATATAAAGTCACATTGTGACATATAAAGAGATATAAAGTTGCAATTTTGAGAAATGAAGTGAAGTCACATTGTGAGATACATAGTTAAAATTGTTGTGAGAAAATCACATTCGTGAGATATAATGTTGCGGCTGTGAAATGTATTCACACTGCAAATTATAAAGCTACATTGTGAGATGTAAAGTCACAGTTGTGAGAAATAAAATCACATTTACAAGATGCAATTGTGAGAAACAGTCTCATTTGTGAGATATGAAGTTATAAAAAAGTCATCTAATCTATTGTTAGGAGATAAAAAAGTCACAATTATCTCACAGTTGTGACTTTATTTTATTGGAAGTGTGACTTAACTTACAATAACATAAAGTCACAACAGTGAGATATGAAGTCACGTTGTAAGATAATGTAATGGTGCAAAAACTCACACCTCATTGTGAGGGTCAGGAAAATAGACTTTTCAGAAAAATAGAGTCTTCAGTGCTGCCATTTCTAATACCATGAACATACACTTTCAGACTCTTCTGTCTGTTTGTCTTCACAGTTCACTCTCAAATGGACATTTACTATGATCTGATATATTGGCTGTCAGAAAGTCGTATGATTGACTTATTAAAAGAACATCCTTTGATGTGAATGGGCTATTTTTTCTGAAATCTATGAATGTTGAAACACACAGGAGTTATCAGGGTGCAGAGAGCAGTCAGTCATACCAACTGGAATGTACTATGATGTGTATATTAAATATTATATACTGTACCACTCCTACAACCACTTTCTAACAATCATTTTTGACTACTTTAATTTTTTACAGCTCCTATATAACTCCATAATTTACATCAATTCCCTCAGAAGCACAAGTATCATAACCACTAAAAAGAACATGGCCTTCCCTTGAGATTCAGAGCAGAACAAGCTGCGGTTTGATGTGACTACCATCTTAGAGAGGAACTGGCACTGGCAACGGCTATTAATAACCATGATGGGGATCAATGAGAGGAACATCTCAAGATGATCAGAGGAACATCCCAGAATGAACAAGCAGGGTTGGCCTGAGCTGAGTGGAAGCTGCTACATGTATGCCCTTTAATAAAGCAGTAAGACATATGGAGCTGCATGGAACTTGGCTCTGCAGTGGTCAATCTCTGTAACAAAGATGACTGTGTGTGGAATTGAGGACCCTCTCCTACCTCTCCTCCACCATCCCAACTGAACTGCTCTCAGTATGAATTATTGACCTCGTAGTCCGGACCCTCTTCATTACTGAGGAGACTGTCAGGCCTGGTTTGCAGATAGGGAGAGAGCATCGAGTTGGGTTGGCTGACCATGTCGACGTGCTCTATCTTTAATGTCCTGAGCAAACCGGGCGGTCTCTGCGTTTCATCAGGCCAGCTGTCAGGAAGCATGTTCACGTCCAAGTCTGAGTCCGGAAAGCTTGAAAAGCACCACCTGGGAGCTGGCTGTGCCTCATGTAGTCTTAAACTTCAAGATAGCTGTGTAAGTGCCTGCAGAAGAGGAGATAGACGTAAAGTTCATCAAAACTTTTTCCACATCTTTACTGCATCTTGGTGAGAACCTGTTTCAGCAATCTAGGCTTATTGGAATAAATGTGCCTGTACCAACAAATTTGCTAAACTCCAAAAACTTTAAACTATATAATTCACTGAAACATCAAACAGAAATGAATACTTGTGGCAGTAAAACACAAACAACTTACTTTCATGTGCAACACTATGTTACGACCTCAAAACCTTACCACAGTACATGATTTGTAAACTAATACAATTTGACATTTGCATCACATAAACCACTCCATATGTTTTGGCTTTTGTGATGTAGTAAATCCGGTAGTTCTCATGGTAGCATTGCTCGGGTATGAGTCCCGTCAAACACAAGTCACGATAAAAGAGGAAGCAAGCTAAAATGGCATGGCTGCTTCAACAAATGCAAATGCAACAAATTGAGTGTAGTGTAGGTCAGTGGTTTTCAATCCTGGTCCTGGGGACCCACGGCTCTGCACATTTTGTATGTCTCTCTTTTCTGACACACTCAGCTGAGTTCATGGATCTCTGTCCTAACGAACTGATGATCTGAATCAGGTGTGTTAAATAAGGGAGACACACAAAAAGTGCAGAGCCGTGGGTCCCCAGGACCAGGATTGAAAAACACTAGTGTAGGTGGTACATTATTTTCAAACGTGCTAAAGCGTTTAGCGCTACTTACAGTTCGACAAAACTGCCGTGATACATACAGTCATCCTAATAAAACATAGCTATATTCTTGTTCATCTGTTACAGATAAAACTTCACACGCTTGTAGTGGCATTAACTGGACATTTCACTTCAAGTCCTATCCTAACAAACCATACATCAATGGAAATCTTATTTATTCTTATTTATTTATTTAATGGATGTATAAATCTAAATTTCGAAAAATTGACCCTTATGACTGCACTGTAAATAGGTTGCTGTAAATTTTACAGTAACTTACTGGCAGCTGGATGCCAGTAATTTACTGTAAAAATGTTTACAGTATTATTACTGTAATTGCATTTACAGTACAATAATGTCTTTATTGTATTTTATTTACAGTATTATTACCGTATTTTCATTTACAGTATCAGTACTGTAGAGTTTATTTTCATTTAGTTTAAACATTTTTTACCTGTAAAAAACAATCAAATTGTGGTACTGCACTGTAAACCATGATTTTTACCATCCCTTGACCTCTCGGATGCACTAGCTTAAACAAAGGGCATCACCACAGTCCCCTGGGGACTTTGTATCATGGAAAAACATACACATACTGAAAAGCAAAAATTGGCAAGTACACTACCAGTCAAAAGTTTTTGAACAGTAAGATTTTTTATGTTTTTAAAGTCTCTTCTGCTCACCAAGCCTGCATTTATCAGGCTGCACCCTCTTTCCAAAATTCCACCTGATCTGTGACTTTCAATGCATTTGGTGCCACAAATGTTGACGTTAATAAAAACATTATATACTACATCTGAACATACTGTACATATTACAGTATAATACTGTTCAAATTACAAAAATCAGTTACAGTGTGGTTTTGTGGTCCAGGGTCACATTTAATTTTTGCACATTTTTTCCAATGAGCCTGGGGAGCGTTTAAGTGAGATTAATGAGGGGTTGATCACATTCCTAGACTCTCAATTACTGTGTTTTAAGTGTTTCTTCACTAAAAACAAAGTAATGACCACTGAAACCTCTCTCTCTCTCTCTCTCTCTCTCTATATATATATATATATATATATATATACTGTATATATAATGTGTGTGTGTGTGGTTCAGGCATGCCCTAGTTATGGAGACAAAATTTCCCCACAAAGATGACAATATCCAAAATCCTTGTCCTTGTGGGGACATGTTTTGGTCTCCATGAGGAAACAAGCTTGTAAATTAAACAGAATGAAGTTTTTTGAAAATCTAAAAATGCAGAAAGTTTCCTGTGAGAGGTAGGGTTAGGGTAAGGGGATAGAAAATACAGTTTGTACATAAAAATAATTATGCCTATGGAATGTCCCCATAAAACATGAAAATTCAATGTATGTGTGTGTGTGTGTGTTCAAACATTTTACATCTAAAACAGAGTTTATAGAACACAAATTAGTCAAGGGATCATGTTAAGCACAGTTTGAGTTTGTAAATTGGTCTTCCCTGAACTCTTATATGAGCCAGTCTGTTGAGATGATCAGTACTTTCATGTTCTCTATAGCAGGGATTTAAATATTTTGATGTCTAGGAAACCCCAAACAGCTGATCCCCTTGTGAGGAATGTACAAAGATCCAAAAAATACTAAGTGTGAAATTAAGACTGTATGAATTAATTTTTCAAGTCTCCACTTTTTATTAATGGGGTCCTTACAGTTCTGATGACACGGAAGTAGTGAAAGATTTTTTTTTCCATCTTGTGACATACATTGGAGTGTAACGGATTGTTGAAAAAAAAAATGCATCAGGTGTTGATTGGTGACAAACGTCAATAGAGAGAAGTCTGTCATTTTCATGGAAGATCCAGTTATGACATTTTGATTACAAATATAAAAACAAATACATGGATGAATCGTTCACAAGAAGATCTATAACATAAAATAGATTGACTTTAACATATTGAGCACATTAAAACTATACTGTCACAGTCTTTACTATAGATTTTGTACACATTTTGAGTTATGTAACTGTAAATGTAATACATCTACAGTAAGCACATATTTACATGTTACATATTTACAACAATTATTTTGCCTGCAGGACAACATAAGTGCCTGTGGTTTCTGCATTATTTTGCTAGTAGCTTTTCATCACAAGACCTACTTTGCCACAGGAAAAAAAAAAAAAAATTAAATGCAGCTGTGCCTTGTGAGCACCACAACCTACATGCAGCCTTTTGTTTTTATTTTATTTTTTTCTCTGACAGTCACAGCTAGGTATTTACCTCAGCAGTTACCCACTGACATCCAGTCACCCTGAAAAACAGTGAGATCCTATAATCATGCTTGCATTCCCAAGGAAAAAGCTTACAGTGATTCAAACATGAAAAGGGAGCATACATGGGCCAATGAAATTCCGAGAAAAAAAAAAGAGAGAAAATCAATTAAAAAAAGGAAACAAACCAAAAAGAACACCAGCAGCATAAATGGGTGATAAAATACATAGATATGCACAGTTATGCAGGTGTGTTTGCGTCTGATGAGAGGAGATGAAAATACATGCATTTTAAAAGGAAACAAGAAGATGTCATGACATATTTACACAATTATTGCACTATAAAGCTGAGCATCCAGGATCTCTGTGCTAAAAGGTTTGAAGTATTTGAGGGGATTTTTTTTTTGGTGTCAGCATAGTCTGCAGTGTGGGCATCTGTTAGCTGTGGAAGTTTGTTATATGTGTACAGTATGTAAAAAAAAAAAAAAACACGATTGTGTGGGAAGTGTGCAACCACATAAAATACAGAATAGAACGCAGAACATACACATTCACAGACTGCCAGACATTTCAATGGCATGGGTAATTAAAACTTATCCTAGCTCACCTTACACCCTAATACATATTCACTTACCCCAAATCTACAGGAATTACAGAATCTGTCTGGCTCTCAGAGGTATCGGCACACAACGGTGCTTTTATCATATGCTTATCAGCACGATCTCTTTCTCTCTTTTTAATGCTCGATCTTTTGCCCTTTCAATCAGGAAGCATATTACTCCTCTGTCAGAGCAAAGCACCTCCTAACGACAGCAGAGCCAGCTGGGAAAGAGGGCGAGGGCAGGAGGCCTTCGCATTAGCATAATAATCCAGCCATGCTCCCACAGGCCCTGGGGCCAGACAGCATATTAGCTGGGTCCCCTTTGTGAGGGTCCTTGCAAAGGAGAAAGAGCCGTCTTATTACTTGCCTGTCAACCTGTGGAACCTTTATTTTCGCCTTTTGGAGTCACTGTTGTGGGTTGTGAGCAGGGGTGTCGCTAGACCCTTTTTACTGGGGCACGAGCCTCAATGAAATACTGCTGTGCCCCAGTAAAATATGACTGATAAATCCTTATGTGTCAAAGGGATTACCTTATACCACCCTTATAATTTTTTTCTAAAAGTATTTCAGCAATCAAGTCGTGTGTGTTTTCCAGCAGCTGTTTAGAACCAGAACTAACCAGATGCCAGATCTGCAAATGGATCTCTCTTTTTAGCTAATCGGTTCAATAGGTTCTGAAACAAAAAGTTCTGAAATTATTTGCGATTTAGTTCAATTCATTTGGACAGTTCATGCATGCACTGAATTGTTTGCAGCAGAAATAGCAACAGGATTTACCTACAATCCATCAAAGCAAAAAAAAAAAAACTTCATGCCTGGACAATTTTGGGGTACTGAAATCAAAACTGACTGAAAAAAAAAAAATCTGCTTACCCAAAAAAATGAAACTTCTGCCATCATTTGCCATCATGTTATTCCAAACCTGAATGTCTAAAGAATATCCTGGCCACCCATTCCAATATTATGAAAAAAAAAGACTGGAGTTGTCAAGCTCCAAAATGACAAAAAGCACCTTAAAAGTGTCATTAAAGTGGTCTTGTGCATTATATTAAAAATCTTCTGAGGCAATTTTCACTGTTTTTACAAGGAATTTTGACTGAAAATCTTGATGCATCCTATCTGTCCTTCACATTTTAATATCAGTTTGGGAGAGAGGTATGATTCATGAACAGATTGGGTTTTGAATCTTTGATTCAGTTCACAAACCCAGTCTAAACGATTCTTTCCCAAATCAAACTGATCTGTCTCACTCAATGATCCAGTTGCATCTGTTACTATCCCACTGGAGGAGAACATTATATGTGAACATCACACAAAAATTTGTTCCCAGATGCTCGAGGGCTATGAAATAGCTTCAGAAGACTTATATGAGATACATGAACTTTTATGACACGTTCTTTGTCTTTTTGAAGCTTGAAAGTTACATTTTATTGTAAATACATGGAAAAGGATGACTAGTACATTCTTCAAATTTTTCCTATTGTTCCCCCCAGAAAAAGAAAGTTAAGTGGGTCTGAAAAGACATGAGGGTGAGTAAATAATACTAATACTTTAAGGTATCTAAATTTTAGCTTAAAATAGTATAAGCAGTTTGAAATTTACCCAAATGCACCGGAAAAGAAATAGCTATTTATTTCTTCCCAAAGGCTTTCAATGACGGCTGTTAGCAATATGCACCGGACATGTGATCTTACGGACTAATCTCCTTTTACACATATTGTGACTAGCCGTCTGTTCTCTCAAGAGGCTCTTGTGTGTCAAATCCAGTGGCTCTTCACATAAGTGTCTTGAAGTGCCTGAGTGCTTGAATGAGGAACAAGCTTTTTAAAAACTCAAGCGCTGCTCACAATAATGCAATATTAAACAAAGAACACAAGAACAAACACTTCCATTGTACTTCTCACTATAAAGACTCTATAATTCAAGATTCATCAGTAGTGTTGAATTTAGATGGGCATCATGGGCATTAAGCCCAACAGTCAATGAGGAATCATCCATGTGAGGCTGCTGGAGGGAGAGCAACGGGGAGTCTGTCAGGCCATTTAGTTTTAAAGGACCTCAGATGGTGGATGTGATGGTGTGCACTGACAGCTCAAGAGCAGAGGAACAGATAGACAGAGGAGGTGGCGTCGAGGTCTGGCACTGAAGTCTCCCAACTCTGAGAGGTCAGAGGAGGAATATGAGGAGGCAGCAACTCCACAAACAACCGGATCAAGCCACACCATAGGCCCCCACCAGTCAATGCCCCGTAGGGGGCAGCGCTCTAATTGGTGGAAAGGGCAGCCCGTCCACTCTCACACTCAGATCTCTCTGAGGACATCCAAGGCAATGTGCCAATTACTGCCAATCGTTGGCCTCGTCATTGAGATGTGGACAGTTGTCCACATGGAATATGACTGGGGCCGGAGAATATTCCATTTTTTTTTTCTGAGGACGGGCAGAGAGATTCGCATATGCTGAAAAACAAACTCTGGCTTATGACCCCTGCTAGATAGCATCCAGTCATGCTATATCCACTGAGACACGCAGCTCTCTCTATGAATATTCGTTGCATGCAGTAGGGGAAAAATAATCAAAATAATTTAGCTTTCTGTTCTGATGTTTTAAGCTCTGGTAAAAGGACAGTTTCATATAGACGGGGTGAGTTAATGTGAAGTGATTCTAACTGACAAACCCTGTACTTTTCAAACCCTCAAGTTCAGGCTATGTTTAAAGAGGGAATAGCCCATTATGGGACTGCTTGGAGGGAGTTCAGCACACATAGTGGTTCATCCATTATTCATAAGCTGTTCATCATGGTTAGGGTCAGGGGAAGACCACAACTCCTCCCAGCAGGCAAAGAACGTACCAGGGAAGAGGAACTCCACTCTCTGGGGTGTGTACACTGTGGACAAGAATGAAATTAAAAATAACAATAAAAAAGGAATTAAAAATTCAAAAAATATTTTGCACAGCTGAAATCTATGCCTTTTAATTGTTGGCAAAAATCTTGGCAAAAACGAGACCATGGTAATTTTATACTGATAAATTATTCAGCATACATTAATAACAGTCCAAGTCCAAGCAGCATAAGAGGAAGCTGTTTTAAGAGTGATGAACGGCTGGTGTTTCCAGAGTTTCTGCATGGCAGTAATTCTTTTGGTTTAAAAAAAAATGACATGAGAATAAAAAGCTTATTTTAAGAAGTTCAGAGGATGTTTCCACTGCACCCAAATGATACTTAGGAGTCACACACAGTGAAGAGTGAATGTTAATACATTCTACACATAATAAAAATATATCCAAATATATCAAATATATCCAATATCCCGTATATTATAAAAATGCTCCCATTGTTAGAACAGTACTCTCATGTTATTTGACAGTAACATCTCCTGTGACAATAGTGTAACAGGTCCATGTGTTTTTTCATTAATTTTCCACATTCTTAGACCAAATTTAAACCAAACAGGATTCAATGTAAGATTTGCAGTACGAATGTCACAACAAAGTTTTGTCATAATAAACAATAATCGGTTGTTAATAAATTTGCCCAGAATTATTGCTCATGTTTACTGTCAATCACTCTATTTGAGGTTTCTGTTTGCAAATGAGAGTTGACAGTTGGGTTCAAGGCTTAATGCACTCCTTGATATGTATCTCATGTCTAATCAATCGATTCATCAATCTGCTCAATCTGTTTGCCATCCATGATCTCCATCGTTTTGATCTCAGCTATAGAAATGAATGGTATTAATATTTAAAGTCTGCTAACTAGATCTAATCATGAGAGCCAACCCTCACTACATCCTCACTGAGCAAAGACAGCATGTCAAGAGATGCCTTGCTCATCTAGATAGGAACCTGCACGATTCGCACATCAACACAGCCACTTAGTTATTCTTTTTCTTATTCATAACTAGGAGGGAGGAGGGACTCCCTCCCATCAGCCATGGACATGAAGCAATACTTTCAATGCTTAATAATTAATAAATGACTGAGTGCATGTAGTACCTTACTTCCAAATGCATACCACCTGTACATTAAACAATGGACTTGAAAGTAGATACAGAAACACAGAAATGTGCATGAATTTCTTGTAGATATAAAAGGATGAATACTTTTGTGAGCAAAAAAGGAAGCAAAAATTGCCTTCCCAAAGCATGATGCAGAGCCCGTCTTATTTTCTCTTCCTTAAAGGCAGTGCTCTATTCTAAATATTAACAAACTGAATAGCGCACAGGAGATGGAATAAGTGGAGGAACTCAATAAAAGTAGTCCAGGGCCTGAAGGAGAAAACAACAACTTCTCAGAGCTGGTTGAAAGAAACACTGCCAATAGAAGAAAAACAAATTTCAACTTCAAAATAATTCAGAAGCAACTGAAGAACTGAACATTCTGCCATAACTGTACCCAGAGCAATGTTGGCCTCAAACATCTTTATCATATTAGCTGTAATACATATTAAATTCACAGAGTCAAAGGTAGTAGTAGACAATATTGAAATATTAGTTTGGACAATTACCAAAAATAGTGTAATTTAAGACAGTCGATGTTGAAAGTTGTTTGATACAAACATACAAAATCACTGAAGAAAACAACCCGATCTGCCCTTTATTGTTTTGCTCTATTTCTTAGGCCTTTCTTAGAACTCACCAGTGGAAACAGACAATTATCACACTTTAAATTTAACAAATGAAATGCTTTATGCTGTAGGATTCCGGCCTTCAAGATATTGAAACCCTTGAATCTATAAACGGACACAAACGAACATTGAATCTCTACATTCCACCGGGAAAACTAAAGGTTCTTCTCCCCAGCCATCTGCAGTCATAAAACTACGTACAGGGTCAGCTCAGGGTCTCAGCAGTTCCTGTCTCTCTCTGCTTATCTTTACAAGAAACAACAAGAACTGACCCTACCCCATCTGGATTCATTTAAGCAACAGGACGTCAGTAGGTTTCGTGACTGGCTTCAGCATAAATAAACCATCTAATGGACCACGGAACAAAGAACCTGGTATCTAGACAGAATTCCAGTGACAGACACTCCCGGACCTCAGGACCGTTAACACTCTCGCTGGCCGAGTAGCTGATAGAGTGTAAACCATTTAAATTCAGAATCAGTTTTGATCAGGTGGACCTCGAATTCTCAGATTGAGTTCTTTCAAAACCTGAGCTAGAAATAAACCTGAATGAATTAATAATAATTAATTCCCTACAGTTAAAATTAAGTAATCAAAGTCATTACAATGCTGAATAGACTCCTGTTTTGCTCTGCAATAACAAACAAACTAATACATTGATATGTATCTGTTTGACATTAATATTTTAAGATGAATATATTAGCAGTGCAAATAAAATGAAAACATGGTATCATTAATAATCAGAGTTGTTTAATCTCGGTTTTGTTTGTTTGTTGTTTAAACTTCCTGCTTTTTGCTCACATTGTGGGGGAAAAACCTGCGGAGGCCCTCATAAACCTACAGCACTTCTGCACCCAAAAGAAAGAGTTAATTAGAAATACAAATTCGCCCAGATTGTTATTAATGGGAACTGTAGAATAAGCAACACATATTTTGTGCCCATAAGTAATTTCAGGTAGCTTTGATCTCGGGCCCATGGCGGATGCTGCCGCGTACCGCTGCCTGGCTTCTGGGACTATGCCAGCACCAGACATCTGGCTACTTTGTTATCATTGGTTGATCGGCTCTCGTGAGACCACTCTTGTGACACTAGGCAAGAGAGAAGAGTGGCCTGGCAACGAGAATTATCAGCACATTTGGAGTGGATTAAAGCTCCAAAGTGGTCCTCAAAGCGCGACGGGGGTCTCGTGAGCTGCCCTCCGCTGGGGGTTGGCGAAGGGGCTTGCAGAACAGACTTAAACAAGCCCGTTATGGAGATGCGCAATGCCAAGTAGACTCGCAGAAAAAAAGAGCAGAGCCCCAACAGAAAAGAGTCATGGAGAGGGAGAGCCGCTAATTATCTCATCTCGTCAATTCTGTTGCCAGATTGAGAGACGACCAGATCTGGGAGTTGACGGAACCTTTCGCACAGGTTCATTACGCGCAGGCGCAGGCACATTTGGAAGCCTCATTGATGTTTTAGAACACTGGTGATTTATCACATTTCTACACTGAAAAATATATATAGAAACAATTTTGACAGAAATTGCTAGTACGTTTTAAAAATAATTACAAACAGCAAGTAACACACTGAATTAAATGTTACATTTTTAAGTAGAAAGACTGAAATTTTCTTGGAAAACTGTTTTATTTACAATGTCAAAAATAAATAAATAAATAAATAAATTTTTACAGCATCCAGTGCTATAAAGTCACATAAATTACTAATGAAAATTCTGTCATCATTTACTCACCTTCATGTCATTTCATACCTGTATGCAACTTACAGTGCTAGTTGCTAGTGCAGTGTGCTACAGTTTGAACAGGAAGCTCAGTATACTATGAATAAAATAATTCCATTTTATGCAAAATAAATAAACAAACACACAGACATCCTTCACTTGACACTTGAAGTGTGTATATATAATGCATTACAAAAGAATTCTCAATGCATTCATTTTCTTATAATGCACTGCATGATCTTATGAGTAATTGTAACCACAGTTATAAAACAATATAATACATTTTTACACCTCTTTACACCTTTATAATACATTAAAACACTCTGAACAACCAATTTCATGTGTAACAAGCAATCTGCAAATATTTAATGCATTTTAAATTGGTTTACAATTATTTATGAAAAGAGATGCATTGCAATGCTCATTATGAATACCTTTACAATGCATTATGAATATGTTTATAATGCATAAAGGCTTCAGGTAAAGTGTTACCATATCCTCTTTTGTGTAAAACTGGTTGCATAGCTCATATTTATTTCTACGAAATAAAATCTAGTTCCTCCTTCAAAATTTATTTTCCCATAATCCTGGTCAAAACTAGCATATATTTTTTTAAACAATTAAAATATTTGTTCAGAGAAGCCTTGTGTCTGTCCTCCTCTGCCGTTTCTCAGTCTGTCTCTTTATCATGACAGACACACTGTGACCCCTAAATGTTACATAAGCAGAAGCTCATGATATATTCATGTTTATTCAGTATGTGGTACTGATGGCAGCCCTCCCTGGATTGTGTAGCTGATGACAAGCTCGATATTTAAGACAAGCTCCTCTTCTCACTGTACACACACTGTCCATGTGGACCTTGGCTAGGAAAGGTTACTCCCTCCCCCTTCCTCTCTCTCTCTCTCTCTCTCTCTCTCGCTCGCTCACTCTTTCTGTCGCTTCCACTCTCTGTCTTGATCTCCGAACCGAGGGTACATGCACCATCTCCAGGTTTAAAGCGATGCTAGCTATCAGATGCTCGTTATGTATTGAGTACATGTACAGTAAATGAACATACTTTCCAGAAGGCCAACAATTCACCAAAAATGTTTTTTTTATTGTCTTATGAAGTATTCTAATTTGTTGAGGGTTGTTGTTAAATGTGAGCCAAAATCATCACAATTAAAATAACCAAAGACTTAAACTACTTCAGTCTGTGTGCACTGAATTTATTTAATACACGAGTTTCACAATTTGAGTTGAATTACTGAAATAAATGAACTTTTCCACGACATTCTAATTTATTGAGATGCACCTGTATATATATATATATATATATATACACATAAACTCTACAATATCATATATACAATATCATATATTTTACATTACCTTTGCTATCATAGGAATATTATTATTAATAAAACTAAAATTTTAACCATTAACAAAATATTACTTTAAATAAAACAAAATATAAAGAAAGCTTAAACTTACTTTATTTTAGCTAATTGCCATCATTTCTCATTTTCAATTAGTTTAACTTGATGTACTAAAATAACTAAAACTCAAATACAAATTAATAGTAACTATAGAGGCATATTTAAAAAAAAAAAAAAAAAGACAAAACCCCAGCAAAATTACTAAAGCTAAAATATTCAAAATAAAAACTCAAAATATTAATAAATACTATATTAATGGTACTAACGCTCACTTAAATTTCATCTTTAAAAATGCTAATATTTAAATAATAATGTCACATCTCAAAATGAACATCTATTTTTTTTTCTACAGTAGTACTATGCATTGTAATGTTGCAATGTCTAAATTAAATCACAGCATTTAACATTTCTAGTTTTTAGGGTTTTATTTTTTTGGAAAAAAATAATCATAAAGATAGTGTAGAATTTTAATATCAGCCATTTATTAGTCATCAGCCATAACATGAAAATAATTATCAGCCTTTCAGTATTGAAAGTGACATTTTAATATCAGTGCATTGGTAAGGCTACACTTTTTGTAGAGAATTTGGACTAAACTAAATTTAGCATTACATGTTTGTAACAGACTTTCCCAGAAATGTCATCAGCATGTTAGAACAACATCATGTTGCTATATTATCATGCTAATAATGAGCTTATGGAGGGCTGCAAAAGACTCGGCCCTCTGTTCAGAGGGATGAGCTGGATGTGGAGGGGGCCTCTGACACCTGTCACCCTACAAGCCAAGCACAATTAAGGCTTCTCTTGGGGGTGGAGGGGGGGACTTGCCTGGAAGTCATGCAGCTCCTGGTGCAATGGGGAAGCGTTTGAAGATCATTAGTGTTACAGACCCTGTCTTCATGGCCCTGACAAACCTACTGAATACTGTGCTTTGATCAGGCCCAGGCATTTTTGTCAATAGCAAGGGGTACAGTGCATACATTATAAAGTTACTCACACAAAGTCAGCAGGTAAAGTGTCGCATTCAGTAAGAGTCCATGTATTGCACTGATTGGACCTAATTAGCATCATTTCTGTTTGTACATACTGGGCAATGAACAAACTCAAATGTCGTGAATTATCAATGCATGAACTCATCAATTACTTGCTTAACCAACACAAGTAATGACAATTCTTCATTTATAGACTATGTCCATGAATGTTTTCTTTTCCAATGAATGTAAAGTACTGCGTCTGAAAAAAGGGTTATGGTCAGTAACTTTTAATTCATATCAAAGCTACTGTATGACCTGACATCATCAAAATGTTGTATCATGTTCATTGGGGTTGACCCTGCTGGTGAGTGTGCTGAATAATAAAACACACTGTTAAAGTTCTGAGGAGTTTCAATTTTATCAACACCTACTCTATGTACCATCGTGAAGCAAGCTCAATGCGTTTTTTGTATAGTTCTGCTCACCAAACTGACATATTAATAAACGTTTTATTTTCTGAGAAGTGGGATGGGAGGGAAACTGTCAGAATACACACTGTTCTCTGATGTTTCAGTGATTAAGAACCCAAGCACTTTGCTACAAAGATGAGATTCATCACAAATATTTAGATGTGAGGGAGAAACATGAGAGATTGATACGACTGTAGCAAAAATGCAAAGAGGATTCAAAGGGATAAAGTGATGTACAGTAATTGACCAGTGTACTCGTGTGCAATTGTAACACTTTATTTTAATAGTCCACTTTAGACTATAGGGCTTTTCACACTTGAAATAGTTAACCCTGGGTTATTTTAAAACCAGAGTAGCAGAATCCTGGATTATCTTGCTTTACGTTCCACACTATTTGAGTGTCACTGACTGCATGAACACAAGCTACTTGTTTACATAAAGGCTCTGGCATTGCACATCCTAGTGTTATTTTGCCGACAATGCTATCAATTTTTTCCAGAATGGGCTTTTCGGTGGACTACAAAGGTAAGAATAAAACCATGGTTATTATAGGTAAACCATAGTAACCACAAATTAACCATGGCCTTGCTACACTAACCATACTTTAACCATTTGTACTAAAACTATGGTTATACAACTGGTAATCAATAAACCAAAAAAACATGGTTACTAAATTTTTACTATAATGAAACTATGATTATTTTTTGTAAGGGGAGGAACGTGAACGGAACGGTTATCTTTTGCTAAGCATCTAACCCTAACATTCTAACACTGCATAGTTTGATTCTGTACAAGTTTGGCACCATAGTGTGGGGTTAACACCGCAAAAACAGGGCTAACCCTGCTCCAGGGCAAGTTTTTTTTTTCTTAACCCAGGTAAAACGTACCTTTTCCCAGGGTAAGAAGCAGGGTTTAGAATGACGATAACCCAGGGTAAAGTAGTGAGAAAATACCTTATAATTAACTTTGCAACTATACATGAGTCATTAGAGTATTAGTAGACTGTCTGCTTTATATCTGCTAACAGTTTATTTTGAAGGTCTCCCAACAGACATTCTATTAAATTTAAGTAACTTTGCAAGTACATGTCAACTTACTCTCAACAACCCGACCTTAACTACTAATTAAGTAGTACTACTAATCTACTAATGGCTACTACTAAGTCTACTAATACTATGATTATACTCTAATGAGAGTTAGTTGACATGTAGGCTAGTTACAAAGGTGATAGTGGACTATCAAAATAAAGTACAACCTGGGTATGACCTCTTTTTTTTCCAAGCTTAAAAATCTATACTCTGTAATAGAGTTACCACCATCAATAAGATCTAAAGATGCCTGATAATCATAGTTTGTGCTTCAAAATATTGGTTCCTACCTGATCTTGATCCATGTAGATGTCAGGAATGTGAACATTTGCTGTTCCAAGTTTTAATTTACACATTCAATGAGCAGTTTACCCCACACCATGTGCTAGAAACATCTAGACACCCCCCAAAAATCAGAATCTCTGGGAGCTCTCAGGTACCATAAAGCAAGGTACTTCACCAGATCATGTCTCACAAATACAGGCATGTTGTGCTTCAGTGTAGCTTTAAAAAGGTTGGCAGGTGTTTGGCAGGTGATTGGATGAAGGGGAAAAATGATAAGTATGGTTAATGAGCGGGAGGCTGCATGCTGTGACAGTGTGACAAGTGAGAGCTCTTTAATTTGTTGGATCAGATAGTGACACGCTCCACAAGAGGAAGGGGGAAATCTTTTCATTTGTGCAAAAGAAAGGTGGAAAGGGGGTCAATTAGCATCAGCCATTAGACATCTCATGACATGCTATATGTTATCACCTGGTACAGTCATCTTAATGAGAGAGGAAGAGAGATTTTTCAACTGTATTGGATTGAATTCAGAAGCAGCACAGTTCATGAGCAATCATAAGAAAAACAGCTGATGTGCTGTTCCTCACATGCAGCAAATGTTATGATGTTGTGCTTTACATACTGTCCATTTAAGATTTTTTTAAAATGTTTTTGAAAGTTCTGTTATGCTAACCAAATCTGCATTTATTTGATCTTAAATAAAGTAAAATATTAATATTATGGAATATAACTATTTAAAAGAACTGTTTACTATATATATATATATATGTATA
>NW_015670982.1:710711-719754 GCF_001515625.1 Sinocyclocheilus rhinocerous | reverse complement strand
GCTCAAATAATATTTTTGGTGCTTAATACGTCTTGAATTTTTTTGGAAATCATGCATAACAATAATAATAATAATAATAATAATAAAAAAATATAATAATAAATTACATTTTTAAAATATATTTAAATGGCAAATAAGTTATTTTAAATTACAATAACATATTACATATGTATATTTTTTGCACTTAACTGTGAACAGTTAAGCTGGGGGTGGGGGTGGGGGAAGACAAAAATTACATACAAGGTTCTCGTCCATTTATTTATTTATTATGGTATATGGTGGCTTGAACTCCTAGATTTACAATTAAATAATGAATAATGCCAAAAGGGAAGTTGATATTTTTCATATCATCCAGTGAGACCAATACAAAGCCACGAGTTTTAACCAGTGCCTTATTTGATGCAATGACAGGTGCAGTGAACCTCTCTACAGTATATTGATTTGGAGGACCTAGAGGTATGTGACATCATTATGAGGATTGACCTGATCCTGCTCTGCCCTGAAGTCTTAGAGTAAATGAACATTACTGAGATCGAGACTCTGGCTTTTCTACTAGGCTGGTATAGTTACTGGTGTCATGGAAACATTTTGGCATGTGATCTGCTCAGAGACATGTCTGTTTCAGACATTCAGATCTGTAGAAAAATACACAGAGGAAGGTCTAATGTTGCTTATTTTGAGCTAATTGCTAAGGCCGTGTCCTTTGTGCATCCACTGGTTCCTAGTGAGTGAAGACCGCATATTGAGAGAGGTTGCTGTGAATTAAACTTCTGCTACTGAGAACAGGGAAGAAAGAGACTCACTCACACACAAAAACACATTCTCTGTCTTCTCCTCACATACACACACACACACACACACACACATTCTTGACCCCCCCCTAAATATCCTGCACACTCCCACATGCATGGCACATTCGCAATCTTTCTTTTTACTCTTTATTTCTCCTGTACTTTATCTTGAGCTTTCTCTTTCCTTCTCACATTCCGGTGATGCATCCTTTGTCCTTGTATTCTTAGAGCAAGCTGCAGTGACTGTGTCGGTGGCACAAAGGAGCGGTGGGTATTAAAACAGCTGTCTCTGGTGGTCCGGATGTAATTGGGATTGTTAACGTGCTCGGCTCCTGAGGGATGCTCGTGAGAATGTCTTTGTGTAAAGCACACAAGCTCCACAGCGGCATACCTTGATTTTGATGTACGTCAAAAAAAGCAAACAAGTCACCTGAGCTACTGTACATCAAGTCTGGCTGTTATTTTTTTCACCCCCTGCTTTTTTATCCTCCTGTTTTGGGTTGTTGCTACTGGTGCACTGTTATTTATATGTAAAGGAAAACGTCTATGAAGCTCAATTTTAGTCAGAATTCCTATGAGAGCATCCTTTCTTAGTGGGGAAAATAAAAGTGTATTTATGAGCATGCGGACATAGCTTTTGAAGGAGAAGAAAAATCTTTGCAAACTTAGCTCCTAAAAGCACCTGTCTGGTAATACAAATTGAAACACAATATCATCAAATAAGAGGCAGATACAGAAAGAGAAAGAGACAGAGACAGAACGAGAAGAAAAACAGACAGATGAAGGGGGTTAAATAAATCCCTTTAAAACACGGATATGTAATTTAAATGTTAAAAGGCCAAATTTCCATGATTACTTACTGAAATGCAATGAAATTCCAAATCGATTTATTATTTGTAAATTGTGCAAAGAGGGCGCACTGCACGTGCATGTGCAAACGACACTTTGGCCACCTGATTATGTATTTTAGTTGAGATCAGATTCATTTTAACCTGATATATTAAAGCTGAGCAATTAAATCGCCCTGATAAGTAAATTTCTCAACGCTACAGTGAGACAAAACTACTCCTCAAACTCAATCGTCTCAGAGCGGAACCTAATTGATGTATTTGAGGTTATATACGCCTATATTTTTTGTGGTTCGTTGTGAATGAAATTTTCATTTGCCGATTTAGGGGTGGTGAAATTTAAATGATTTCGTTAAAGTTTCATCATAAATCAGTCTTTGGGTATATACAAGGAGACAGTGATTGGGCCTTGAAGTCTCCTGAGCAGGTGCGCCAGGGGTGGCCCTTCCTTTGGAGAGCTACTGTACCTCTCAACTTCCTGCACAATCGTCAAAAAAACTGTGATTGCCATGGGACAAATTTTACGACGACATACATAAGAATCCGTAAGACTAGGTATTAATAAACATCCGAAACGGAGACTTTTTCTTCATATTTATGTATTTAGTTGTTTTATGTATTTATTTATTTATTTATTTATTTATTTATTATATTTTAATTAAAGTCCGAGAAAATTTTAAATTAATTGTTATTTAGCCAAAGTATCGGCATGCGTTTTTTCCCCAACAACAGAGACATGATGCAGCACTTACGCTAATTTAATTTCTTAATTAGTATAAATTTGATGACAAACAATCCTTTAAGATATAAACATACATACTGGCATATTCAGAGTATGTCTCCACAGAATAATGCATTTACGTAATGAGATATTTTAATGTTTTGCATGTGGCATATCTTTGACAGATATTAACTCGTTGTTAAACTATAAATTGTAATTACTGTTTGGAAGATTTGAGCATACTTAATGCGGAAATAATACATTTAATGCATTAGAATATTTTTAGCTCAAGTTAAAATTTGGATCTCACGTTAGCTGTGCACTTGAACATGCGAGGTTACTCGGTAGCTATGATGCATCAATTACCCCATTCAATGGACTCGAATAGATTAAACAAATTAGACTGGCCTCGTTAATTAGAACATGTTTATATAATATAAAATTATATTTTTTTCTAAATAAAATCAAAGCAGGTTAATTACTGAATGACTCTCGAACAAATATAAATCTAATTTAAATTCAATGTTTCAACATTTCACCGGACGTGATTTGTTTAATGCGTGTCGGTATATCAAATTACCTCGCTATAATGGAATGATAGTCGTGCGTTTTACTTTGATTTATTTCACCCAAAAGGGACAGCAGATGATGAAGCTGTCTATGGTGATTTCTTCATATTCATCCACGTTTCTCCGACCAAGCTTCCATTCACGAATTAAATAGCACAGACTCTTTCTAATATATATATTTTTATCATAATGAAAGTTTGGTATTATACATAAACGTTACAGAATAATTACACATGCAAGTCTGTTCAATATACAACGTATGTTTAAATAAACCTTATTGATATTATTATAACACTGAAATGTTTAACTTAAGAATACAGTTCTGCTTTCATTGTATTTCTTTAACCATGGTGCTTCCTCATAACTTTATTGAAGTAACATACAATACCAGCTCCAGTCATTGCAACTGCCCATGCGCAGAGTCCCCAGCGGCGCTGTGGCTAATGAAGAATAATAAATCATGAAAGGTTTTTCAGGTACAGCCGAGAGAGTGTAAGAGGAGAGGGGGTGAGAGAATGGATGCATTAGAATATTTTTAGCTCAAGTTAAAATTTGGATCTCACGTTAGCTGTGCACTTGAACATGCGAGGTTACTCGGTAGCTATGATGCATCAATTACCCCATTCAATGGACTCGAATAGATTAAACAAATTAGACTGGCCTCGTTAATTAGAACATGTTTAAAGGTTTTTAATTAAATCACTGATGAAGTAGTCTAATTAGAACGAAGATATGATAATAGCCCGCTGCGACGAGTATATGATTGTATTGGGTTTGCAATTAAATCCTAAAGAGTTGTACAAAATCCGCTTTTCTGTGTCATTAATGAAATACTTCACACAGTGTAGCCTGTTCTGTTGGGACATCAAATTCATAACACACGCTCAATGATAACTCATGCGCAGAGTCCCCAGCGGCGCTGTGGCTAATGAAGAATAATAAATCATGAAAGGTTTTTCAGGTACAGCCGAGAGAGTGTAAGAGGAGAGGGGGTGAGAGAATGGGTGAGCAAGAGAGAGAGAGAGAGAGACGCAGCCTGCCCTTCGCCTTGGAGCACAGGCAGATCGAGTCCCCGCAGCATTGAATGTAGTCGACTGCCACCTTTATCTCATAATCAAATTCAGCAAGAATCGGGATAAAGGTTAACGAGCGATATTTGGTTCTAGCAACGTCGTTCTGGAGATTTGCACGAAGAGAAGAGAGAAGAAACTTTTTGCACTCGTTTTAAAAGCGTGAGCAAAGACAAACTCACCAAAGGCATCAGCCTCCGCTGTGACAAATGTAAGATATTTTGTAAAGGCGGAGGAACATTTCTGTGGAGCGTTTTGGTAAGAGTTGACGTGATCTTTGAAGGAGTTTAACGACAGGTTGCATGGCTTACTGGTGCTCGCGGCACATCTCTAGCCACGGCACGCGACGAAGCGACCAGGAGATCGTTCTCTCAGACCAGTAGGCAGCAGCACTAGATGAGCTATCTAGAGACGTGGTGCATCATCCTCTTCACGTTCGTTGCAACGCCAGAGACTTGAGACTTCCACGCAGCGACTGGGCTTGAACTCCAGTCGAAGAAGAAGAAGGCGGAGTCTTAACTTATTAAAAGGAACTCGCCGAGGCTCGGTCGCAAATATGATGATGATGTCTCTGAACAGCAAGCAGGCGTTCGCCATGCCCCACACCAGTCTGGCCGAGGCCAAATACTCCAGTTTGCATTCTTCGTCCTCTTCCACTCTGACTTCCAACGCGCCCTCGTCCTGCTGCTCGACGTCCAGACACAGCCACACGATCATCAGCAGCGGAGGCTGCTCGGAGGCGATGCGCCGAGCATGTCTCCCAACCCCACCGGTACGTATTCTGCATAATCACCGCTTAAAGGCACATTTTGACAGCCCACTTTTTCTGCTTGATGTTTTTTTCATGTCTGCACAGCAAATCATCCAACACCTCCATTTTTCCCTCCCAACTTATGTATTCAGCCGGGTTTGCCTTTCGTATTAATTTTTATGACCTGGGATGTTGCATGTGTCTTGTTTTGTGCGTTATTTTTTAGGATTTCTTTTTTTTTTTCATGCTGGAAATGTTTTAAAAGCACGGAGTGGAGCGCGAATTCCCTGCTGACAGTTATGTGTGCATTCTATTTGCAATTGCAGAGCAATATATTCGGCGGATTGGATGAGAGTTTGTTGGCCCGCGCGGAAGCTCTGGCGGCGGTGGATATAGTCTCGCAGACCAAAAGCCATCATCACCCTCCTCATCACAGCCCCTTCAAGCCGGACACAACCTACCACACCATGAACACGCATCCGTGCACCTCGTCATCTTCCTCTTCGTCGTCCGTGCCCATCTCGCACCCGTCAGCTCTCGCGGGCCATCACCACCACCACCACCATCACCACCACCAGCCGCACCAGGCACTGGAGGGCGACCTGCTCGATCACATCACCCCAGGACTTGCACTTGCTGGAGCCATGGCCGGGCCAGACGGCTCGGTGGTCTCCACGCCTGCGCACCCTGTCCACATGGCAGGCATGAACCACATGCACCAAGCTGCCATCAACATGGCTCACGCCCATGGGCTGCCATCCCACATGGGCTGCATGAGCGACGTGGATGCAGATCCCAGGGACTTGGAGGCATTCGCTGAGCGCTTTAAACAGCGTCGGATCAAACTCGGCGTGACACAAGCGGATGTAGGGTCAGCGCTGGCCAACCTGAAGATTCCTGGCGTAGGCTCTTTAAGTCAGAGTACCATCTGCCGGTTTGAATCACTCACGTTGTCCCACAACAACATGATCGCCCTGAAGCCCATCCTGCAAGCCTGGCTGGAGGAGGCTGAACAGTCGCACCGGGAAAAACTCAACAAACCCGATCTCTTCAACGGGGCCGAGAAGAAGAGGAAGCGGACCTCCATCGCGGCCCCCGAGAAAAGGTCCCTCGAAGCTTATTTTGCTATTCAGCCGCGTCCATCCTCAGAGAAAATTGCAGCAATCGCAGAGAAGCTGGACCTCAAAAAGAACGTAGTGCGGGTTTGGTTTTGCAACCAGAGGCAGAAACAGAAACGCATGAAATATTCGGCCTGCATCTAGCTCGACCAGAAAACCAACATGACGTGTCGAGAGACTCCTAAAACTGTTTAGAGACGATTTGTAAAATATTTCTTATCTCACACCTTTTTCAATCATCAATAACTTGTGCATTGAACCAGAATTTCATGACATTCAAAAGAGACATTTGAATTTACGCAAAGGGGATGTGGAATCATTTAAAGGATCGTTTGACTGATCAAGTAAGACCATTCGTTTTTCCTCACTTATTCTAGCACACTTTCTATATCAGAGGAGCAAGACTCTTTAAACCTCAGTCAGACAGCCTGCCTGAAGCTGAATAGCATATTTTAGTCATTTACCAGAAAGAGTTGTGTATCGAGCTACACTTAACACCAGTAATTATTATAAACTGATCAATTATAAACTGAGAGGGGGAAAATACTTCAGGTCAAAGTAGTGACAGTGTCTTGTCAGTTTTTCTCTTTTAAAATATTTCTTTCTCAGCATGTCACGCTTCAATCTGGTGTTAATTCAGGGTTCATTAGATAAACAGAGGACATCACAAATTAAGTCCACGAACGATTCTGCAACATTATTAGATAACACCCAAACAGCTCCTTGTAAATTATTGATTTAGCTGTTACATGCATCATTTTGTCTGTCGTCTTCTTAATTCAACTTCTGTGATTTTAATAATGATAACCATAGCCTACAGTTTGGCAATGGGCGATAATAATATCCATATTTTTCTTGTAAAGGCATCTTTGCTATAACTGATCTCTTAGTTATTCAAATAGAACATATTGGATATACTGAACACGAGGAGAGGTTCAGTTGTTTTAAGTAATGGGATTTGTTCAGCCAAATATCTGTTGCAATACGCCTGCGCTCTAACGTTTCTTATGAACTATTTATCATGTGAGGTAATGTTTACTTCATTACATATTTATTGGGATTCCCTCCACGTTTCTGCTTGAGAAAATCATATTGAGACAACAAGGAAAACGTGGCCCTCTGCAAATGGGGAAACTGCTTGAAACAGGACACTTTTATTTTATGTTTTCTTTCGTTCTTCTAACGTTTCGAAAAGGCACAATCGAGAGATATATGAGAACATTTTCTTTGAAATTATTTTCATGTATGTAATCTGCTTATTTATTTGTATAAATATACGCGTATAATTATGGAGTCGTTGCTTGTTAAATTCACCATGTTGAGTAATGTTTTCTTAATGAAAAAGATGAGTTTCATGGACGCATTCACGTAAAATGTAAATATCTCATTTGGACATATCCGTACAGGTATTTGCTGTATTGCTGTTTTAACTGCGGTAACTGTAATGTCTGTTGCTTTAGGTTTAATTGTCGGATCAATTCATTAATTTATTACATCGATGTATATTTAAGTTACTATTTGATAATTGAATTGAACTATGTGTTTCATTAAAGAACAAAATTTGAACATTTTATTGATCGTTCTCAGTGGGTTCATTTATATTCAAAGGCCTAAACAGAGTTTTCAAACATCTGACGTTTTCAAGGACACATTTCCTGGACTGTGTTAAACATAATTGAAACGTTTGCCTCCATATTGTATTGCTCATTGTGTGGATTACACGTGTCTTTACCGCCAATGTGCAATTTTCTTATTTCTCTTGCAAGATACAAATGGGTACTCAGATTAGTTTAGTATCTTGCTGTTTGCCTAAAAAAGACGTCTTGACATCTTCTTGAGCTGTAGAGCTACGTTTGGTATTTCCACGAACGACTTGCTGCTGCTAGCATTCGCAAGCCTACCTGAGAGCAAATGCTAATATTCTATTAGAGTCTAATCATGAAGTCTATAGAGATCTAGGGAGGTCCCTCGAGCACAGCGCTGCCAGATGTCAGGCCGCCAGAAAAACACCTCGCCTGCCAACGTGCCGGGCTTCATTTAAATCTACAGTCGATGGTTCTCGTTCTTCTGCCGACATAGGCAGCCCTTTGAAGACTGACTCAGTTCACTGTTAGGCCGTATGAAAAAGAAAAAGAGAGAGAGAGAGAGAGACGGGAGTGTCATCTCAGTAGCGGCGCATGTCATGGCATTCTAGGCGTACCAATTGCTTTCAGTACCACGGACAGCCGCCTGAATAGAAGATGTTTTGCCATTGATGTTTCCTGCCTATTTTCAAGGGATTTAGCAAATGATGAATGCAATTTGCATTTCGTTTTGTTCTTTTGAAAAACACGAATGTAATATAAATAGTTTCGCAAAATTGTGTTTATTATTATTATTATTATTATTATTATTATTATTATTATTTTATCAATTTTTGAACGCCTTTGAAACATGACAACATAATTCTTTTAGCTGGGAAAAACACTCGGAAAGTATTTAGTTAGGCGTAACTTTTTTTTCTGTGATTTATTTTTTATGTTTATAGATTTTTTTTTAAATGTTTTAATGTAATTAATTCACTGACTGAATAGACCCTAAAGTTCTCATCAATTCTAACCAGTTTCAAAGGAGGAAATCAGTTCTCCTAAACGAGATTATCACTTAACACGATAATATGAACGAATTATTAAATTACACATGGAATTATGAAATCAGATAATTACTAAGTAAGTAATCATTAACTGGTGCTGTTAATTACAGCCGGGCATGGAGGGCTGGACGTGGAGAGGCTGGTCGGGAATGGAAATGAATTTCGTGGACGAAATGGCCTATCCTGAGCGAGCTACCCCCTAATTAACTTTCAGATAGGTGCGAAAATTATCGATCGATTTTTTTTTAACGCAAGCATTCAGGGGGAACCAGAGAGGTAGACTAAAATATAGGAGCATTTTGTACACACACTGGTGCGCTTAATTAATGAAGCCAGGGACTGTCTTGCTCCGCCTGGGGACCTACGAATAGAATATTTTAACTGTACATTTACCCCAAGTGTCTGCCATCAAAGCACGTTAAGACAAACCACAGGCCTCTGACGTGTTGGAACCCCTTATTTAGTACTTGAACATGTATTGTATTGTCACTGATGTCCACTGTATTTAGATTTGTTCCCCTCCACAGGCATTATTTTTATAAT
>NW_015670982.1:684908-710665 GCF_001515625.1 Sinocyclocheilus rhinocerous | reverse complement strand
AGCCTGCCTGTTATCATAATTTTAATTAACTGTTCTATGCCAAAAACAACAACGAAACGTTAATTATTTACAATTATTCGACACAACATTAGCCTGAGGGTTTATTTGCACTGATAAAACCATATGAATCTGATTCGATGTATCAAAAAACTCAATAGCCAGATTTTGGGATATAGGTTTATTTGAACAAAACATTAAAAATATTAACACTAATTTCCTTTCCATATTTTTCTGAAACGATTCCGTTTACGGTGCGTCAGGTGAACAAATGCAATTTTCTAAAGCGCCTAATGAACAAATGCACACAATGATTGAACACCACTCTTATTTAAAGCAAAATCAGTTTACTATCCTTACGCTGCAAGTACACCCCACAGAATGTGGCATACTGTTGAAATGTGTGTCTTCAAAAGAGGCCTATGGTGATTAAATATTAAAGAGTCTAGGATGAGCATGTTTTTCGCCCAGTTCTGGTTTTCTTCCTGCTCGCCATGAAATTCATTTAGGCTTTAACGCACAGCACGTTGCGTTCTCTTATTCTCAGACGCTGTTGCGCCGTTCCAAATGAGCAAGTCGCAGTTAGATCGCGCATTTGGCAATAATGAGAAGGTGGTAGAGCTGTCTGCTGGGTGTGTGTGTTCATTGAGGTTTGACAGCCGTGCTCCGCTGCAGATCTATTCATCATACCCGCAAGGACTGCCTCTCTCTCTCTCTCTCTCTCCCCTCTGTCCTCAGTTTATACAGAACAGAATCATTTACATAAAGTCCTTAAGGCAAATAACTGTTGGGGGCTCTAATTTATATCTGATCGAAAATTAGCCGTCATTATGCGCCCCATTAGCCGCGTCTTTAATGTGCTTCTAAGCACCATTTGTCAAGCAGCTTGTTAATATCCTTCAAGTCTTTAAAGTTGAGAGCTCATTAAAAGACTCTGCGCCCTGGTATTGATGCTATTTTATAAAATTCTGCAAAGCGTAAAGGACCGTTTAAAAGTTTTCTCTTTCTCCTACTGAATGATGTATGGCTTCCTGAGCACTACCTCCAAAGGCATTATTTGTATAATTGGAAAAAAAAAAAAAAAAAAAAAAACGTTTATGCTGTTTAACTGTGGAAAATATTACATGTTAAATTAAAATGTTTGAAACTGAATAGTTTCACAGAGGTGTAATAATCGTAAAACATCTTAAACAAAACAAATCACTAATGCATGTACGAATACACAAGTTCACAATGTCTTGAACTCCTCTCTCTCTCGCTCTCGCTCTCGCACGCACACACACACACACACACACACACACACACGTGTAAAATAACATTGGCCAAAGGCGATAGAGTTTTAAGCATATATGATTAAATGGATAAACCAATAATTGTGATGATAATGAGTTAAATACAAAATCTAGAATAATAAAACCATAATGCAGACCTTTATGCTTTGAAAATATTGATAAATAATATTAGCGTAACAATAAAAAATAACAATAATACTACAGGGAGAAAACTACTGCCAATTCTACTGCAACAAATAAGTTATTAACAGATTTAGCTTTTGTACAGGTCTGTCACGTCTCACAATATTTAGCCTAGCCTGCCTGTTATCATAATTTTAATTAACTGTTCTATGCCAAAAACAACAACGAAACGTCAATTATTTACAATTATTCGACACAACATTAGCCTGAGGGTTTATTTGCACTGATAAAACCATATGAATCTGATTCGATGTATCAAAAAACTCAATAGCCAGATTTTGGGATATAGGTTTATTTGAACAAAACATTAAAAATATTAACACTAATTTCCTTTCCATATTTTTCTGAAACGATTCCGTTTACGGTGCGTCAGGTGAACAAATGCAATTTTCTAAAGCGCCTAATGAACAAATGCACACAATGATTGAACACCACTCTTATTTAAAGCAAAATCAGTTTATATCCTTCAAGTCTTTAAAGTTGAGAGCTCATTAAAAGACTCTGCACCCTGGTATTGATGCTATTTTATAAAATTCTGCAAAGCGTAAAGGACCGTTTAAAAGTTTTCTCTTTCTCCTACTGAATGATGTATGGCTTCCTGAGCACTAGGCAGGACACACCATTTCCAGTCTGAAAGTCAACAAGACAGGTATTTAGCGGGAAATCACATCTAATTTTTCGCATTGTTAAGTAAAATTATGAGGATATCACAAAATCATGTAGGCTAATTGGGTTCTGGCAGGTGAATTAAGTTCTAACACGCAGTATAACCGACTTGAAGGTTTGCAAAAATTACTTTGAATCTAAATCATAAATTGCATTCGTAAGTAATTAAGAAAATAACCCTTTAAACACATATAGCATACATTCTAAAAGTCGTACCAATTCAATAGAAAACATTTCGCATTGTACATTGTATATATACTGTCTTTTATTTCTCACCTTATCACATATTCAAATACCGCACGTATGTAACTAAAACTGTTAACAGGCATAAAAAGAAAAAAGAAAAAAATCTTCAGATAAGGCGCCACATAGTGAGCCTTGTCTGATTTCTCCTAGAAATAGTTGACCCCCTAAAAAGTCACTGTATAATTCGCACATTGTCAATAGGTAATGTGTTCCTTATCATGATCTGTCGGCCATAATTAGGCACGTGCCGGGTGCTGTCTGCCCGTGGGTGGGATTTAACGGGTCCTTATTATTAGTTAAAAACTCAAAGCGTCCCGTCGTTGCTTCCGTGGACTCCTCCAGGCTAAAGCAATAAAGCGCGTAATTAGAATGCTAAAGACAGATGTAAATAAAAGCAATGAGACAGCGGTGAGAGATGAGGCGCTGGGGTCAGGTTCTCATCAAAAACCCAGTTGGTGTGATGACACGACGCCCGGCCATGCGCCAGAGGCCCGGGGCTACAGCGACAGACCACAGGCAGAATGTGCTAAATGACTTCGATGGAGTGCGCATACAACCTAAAAACGTGTGTGTGTGTGTGTGTGTGTGTGTGTGTGTAGCATTTAGACAAAACAAGACTATCAGTTTTGTTCACTTTCTTTTTTCGGTTATATAGTGAGCTTTAATTCCTTCACATTATCATAGAGTCTCATTGTAATGTCACACCCTCAATTGATGTAATTGTTTCAGACACTGGGGGTGTGTTTCATTCAAGCTAAGAGAGCAGAGATCTGGGCCAATGAAACAGACATAGAGAAAGAAAGAAGAAAGAGAGAGAGCTGCCCTGTTTAAATTAGAATGCTAAAGACAGATGTAAATAAAAGCAATGAGACAGCGGTGAGAGATGAGGCGCTGGGGTCAGGTTCTCATCAAAAACCCAGTTGGTGTGATGACACGACGCCCGGCCATGCGCCAGAGGCCCGGGGCTACAGCGACAGACCACAGGCAGAATGTACTAAATGACTTCGATGGAGTGCGCATACAACCTAAAAACGTCTTTAAAGAATTTCTGACTATATTGCATTATGCATGCATGTAATGCACCCAACGAAACGTTATATAAGTATTTGTGAAATATCACGTATAGCCTTCTCTTAATATGTTTATCCTATTATTTTGTCTCTTTATTCCATTGTTTTATAACTCGGAATCGTTCTAATTAATTACGCGCAGTCTAAATGTTGTCTAATCACAGATGCTGGAAATGCTGACTACAGAATACGGAAGGAAAACACGCCACCATTCACTAACTGTAGCCTAAGGTACAACACTGCAGTTCTTTGTAAAAACGGGAAGCGTCTCACTTAAGAGAGGTGAATATTAATATTAATTATTATTATTATCATTATTATTATTATTATGATTATTATTATTATTATTGTTGTTGTTAATGTTAATGTTTTTATCAAGCAGTAAAGCAATAGTATGCTCTTAAGAAAAATGGTTTTAAACAGTACCACATTGGGATTCTTCAGCTTGTAACAATAGCAGAACCTTTTTTTTTTTGGTGCTAAATAGAACCCTTTTTATAAGTCTCCATAAAGAACCATGCTTTGAAAGAACTATATAGAACCTCAATGGTGTTATAAAGAACCTTTTTAATAAATGTATTTTCCTAATTTTATTTATTTATTTTTTACTGTTTATTAATATAATGTGTTTTAGCTCTCTATCTGTCTGGACTTATATTATGAAGCCTCTATTAGTGTTTTTCAACAACAACAACAAAAACAAACAAACAATAAAAAAAAAAAAAACTGACAGCAATTTGTGAATTAGGTGCTTTTATATTTATTGAGATGGGAAACTGCATCAAAAATGACAGTGCCAAAAGCAGACATTGGAATATAAAAAGGCATGGAATAACTTTTAATGTTTTTGTGACTGGGCATATTTATGCATAAACCCAAATAATTATAAAAGAAAAAAACAAAACTTTACAATATGGATCAAACATTCAGTATGTTTGTCACTTACTTGCTTATTGGAGAAGTATCCTCAATTGAACAGAGATGCTCACACTTGCATGTTCTGTGAAAAAAAAAGAAAAAAAAAAGAAAAAAAAGACATGATTGGTGACAAGTTACAATTTGAAAGTTAAAATTTCTGGACATTTTAAGAAGGATATCAAGTACCTGAGAGTGTGTTGACAGTCGGTTGGATCGTTGAGCTCCAGATGATCAATAATGAGGTGGCTTTGAAAATATATTTTTTTTTACTGTTACAGAAAAACAGAAAACAAACCTAAATTCTAAAACAAAGAACCATTTCAGCATAGAAGGGTTCTTCAGGACGACATGGATCCAAAATATAAACACATGTTTTTTTTTGTTTTTTTTAGGGACTTGCAAACAGGTACTTTTAAATAAAAAAATTGTCCACTGGACCAAACACATTTTGCACCTTTCGCTTATTAAATGTGTCCATTGAAAAAAAAAAACTATTAAATACGTTTGTAACCCTTTCCCTTGTTTTATGCTGTAATCTAGCTGGAAATGCTGACTACAGAATACGGAAGGAAAACACGCCACCATTCACTAACTGTAGCCTAAGGTACAACACTGCAGTTCTTTGTAAAAACGGGAAGCGTCTCACTTAAGAGAGGTGAATATTAATATTAATTATTATTATTATCATTATTATTATTATTATGATTATTATTATTATTATTGTTGTTGTTAATGTTAATGTTTTTATCAAGCAGTAAAGCAATAGTATGCTCTTAAGAAAAATGGTTTTAAACAGTACCACATTGGGATTCTTCAGCTTGTAACAATAGCAGAACCTTTTTTTTTTTGGTGCTAAATAGAACCCTTTTTATAAGTCTCCATAAAGAACCATGCTTTGAAAGAACTATATAGAACCTCAATGGTGTTATAAAGAACCTTTTTAATAAATGTATTTTCCTAATTTTATTTATTTATTTTTTACTGTTTATTAATATAATGTGTTTTAGCTCTCTATCTGTCTGGACTTATATTATGAAGCCTCTATTAGTGTTTTTCAACAACAACAACAAAAACAAACAAACAATAAAAAAAAAAAAAACTGACAGCAATTTGTGAATTAGGTGCTTTTATATTTATTGAGATGGGAAACTGCATCAAAAATGACAGTGCCAAAAGCAGACATTGGAATATAAAAAGGCATGGAATAACTTTTAATGTTTTTGTGACTGGGCATATTTATGCATAAACCCAAATAATTATAAAAGAAAAAAACAAAACTTTACAATATGGATCAAACATTCAGTATGTTTGTCACTTACTTGCTTATTGGAGAAGTATCCTCAATTGAACAGAGATGCTCACACTTGCATGTTCTGTGAAAAAAAAAGAAAAAAAAAAGAAAAAAAAGACATGATTGGTGACAAGTTACAATTTGAAAGTTAAAATTTCTGGACATTTTAAGAAGGATATCAAGTACCTGAGAGTGTGTTGACAGTCGGTTGGATCGTTGAGCTCCAGATGATCAATAATGAGGTGGCTTTGAAAATATATATTTTTTTACTGTTACAGAAAAACAGAAAACAAACCTAAATTCTAAAACAAAGAACCATTTCAGCATAGAAGGGTTCTTCAGGACGACATGGATCTTACTAGAACTGTTACTATGTGTGAAGAACCTTTAAATCATCTTTTAGCTAACAGCTTCTATAGAGCTCAATGCTCTTTGACAGGTGTTGGGGAAAAAAGGCTTGGAATGTAATTAAATATAAACTATTCTCAGTACTTGAGGCAGCTGATTATTGTGCCGAAATGCAGTTTGTTTACTTATACCACAATGCACGCTAACACTAAACACAACAAGGATCTGCCTACATTTTGCACATGATGGATTTATTTATATGTTTGTTTGTTTGTATGTATGTGTGTGTTTATTTGATTATTTATTTGTTTGTTTGTTTGTCATAGATATCTATATTTCTAACTTATGGTTAAATCAGGATATGTACTGGTGAGACAGTTTACAATTGTTAACACTTAATAAATTTAACCAAGGATAAATAGCTTAAATTACCTGTAAAGCATTGCTTTAAATGTATTAGATATGCGTAAGTTAACTTACTATAATTGAATGTAAACTAAGCAGTTAAATTTTTTTCAATTCCACAAATACATTGCTTCATTGCAATATGTCATCTAATGCATATAAATACTAGTCTTTTAACACATGACAGGGGAAAAAACTGAGTGTTTTATACTGAATTACATTCTTGTAGCAGTAACGGTCTCCAAAGTATCTTTATAAAAGGCTGATTACTGTTCGAAATACATCAACTGATGGCTGCGGGCTACCGATGCTTGTTCTGCTGAGTTGTAGTCAGGGAGAGTTTTGTGGTATCATGACATGTTTTGGAGCAATTGACAATCATGAAGATCGTTTGTCCTTGAAAATAAATCATAAACATTTGGAATATTCTGTCATGTAAGGTTTTGGCCTTTGAGAATCAAAGTGTCACTTTAAAGTCATTATTTAGTCATTTTATCTGCTGCAATACCACACTAACAATCTTCAAAATGAAAAAAAAAAAAATAATGCCAAAGGTCCATTACAGTTTGGAGCACTTGGCCCACTTCATAATGGGGGCCACAAATAATTTCTGCACTCGGGTGCAACATTGCTTTGTTTTGCTGCTGGTTTGAGTCACATGAAGGGACACAAACAGCTGTAAACAACAGAGCAATCAGTGTCCCATCTGCTACTATGGCCCACTTACATGAACGTATGTCGCCACTTCTTTTACCCTGTGCCAAGCAAGTGCCTGAGGACACGAGTCCCCAAGAAAAGGACCCATTTTCTGAGGAAGAAAAATGTAGAAAGAAGAAAGTTGTTTCTATCTCAGAGACATGCTAGTTTACAATTCTATCTCATTGCCTCACATACAATTAATGAATTACACTGAGTAGTAAGTTGAAATGAGAACATCTTCTGTATTTTTAATATCATGATGAAGACATATGCACTTTGTTGTCTTTGGCACTGTGAAATATATTTCTGGGGAAAAAAATGATACTGTTTAGAGAGGAAGTGCTGGTAACTTAGCAGTCAACAAGTCTGAGCTATCAACACAAATACTGGGGGACTGAACAACGTTACAATTGCAAACATACCATCATGCCTTTGAAAAAGACAACAAGGTGCTCCAGAGAGTCATTTTGAATATAAAGTCTCTGCCAAAGGATACATAACAAATACTTGAGCAAACCATCATCCAAAAACGCAATAAATTACTTTTTTATGAACACAATTAAGCACCACTTTGTTATTGCTTCTCACAATAAACAGTACTTAATTTCAGGGCAGAAAAAAACAGCAATCATTAATTATGAATTGGCAGGATGATACAATGAGCAACCCAAGGAGAGGTAAGCTCTGCTCTCTCTATTACTTAAACAGAAGCATCCGCTGGGAGAGGAGCAGTATAGCCCATGGGGCAAAGACATACTGCTGCATCAGTTCATCTATTCCATTAGCCACTTTAGTATTTGCATTAAATTACTGACGTTAGGTATGTTTGTTGCTGTTAATCAAGTGTTAATTCTAGATTATTAAGGTATCAAAGAACTGATGTATTAAAGAATTTCTGGTAACACTTTATAATAAGGTCCCATTAGTTCACGTTAGTTAATGTGTAACATTAACAAACATGAGCAATACATTTGTTACAGCATATAGTAATCTTTGTTAATGTTAGATATAATCATTTCATTGTTGTCTTATATTAGCTCAGGTCAATTAAATAATATTAAGAGAGATTTAAATGTAATGATATATTATTAAATGTTGAAATTAACATTAACTAACCTTTATACATACTTAAGAAGTATTTATCATTGTTAGTTAACTAATGTTAAAATATGCAACCTTATTGTAAAGTGAAACTGAATTATCCTGCCCTGTTAATCTTTATTGGTTGTATAATTAACTTGATTGTGAGATATTCGTTCTAACAAACAGAGATATCTGACTGAAAAGTAACAGTCACTGATGATATATTGTGAGTCACTCATTCTGATTCTATATTGTGAGGTACAACAACGTGTAATGGATTATTGAAAAGGAAAAATGTAGGGTGGGACTTGATTTGATGCATCAGTTATTGATTGGATTTTGAGATGTGGGCATTGCACTCAAAAAATGGAGGCAGATGAACATGAGCTTGCAGGAACGGGTTTAAGCAGACTAAATAATTGGAGGAGACAAACATCACCAGAGAGAAGAACTATCGTTTTCACTGGACGGTCCAGATATGACAATTTGATTAAACATCAAGGTCTAGAAAACAATTAAGGTCACACTTTAGTTTGGGGACTAATTCTCAATGTTAACTAAATATTAACTATGACTTTTGTCTCAATAAACATGCAATTTGCTGCTTATTAATAGTTAGTAAGGCAGTTGTTAAGTTCAGGTATGGGGTAGAATTAAGGGATCTAAAACATGGCCATGCAGAATAAGGTATTAATATGTGCTTTATAAGTACTAATAAACAGCCAATATGCTAGTAATATGCATGTTAATAAGCAACTAGCTAATAGTGAGAAATGGTCCTTAAAATAAAGTGTTAGCAAAATTAAATCGTTCATAATAAGATCTAATATATGCACTTAGAAGATACATTTAATTAAGAGTAGGTTTATACAACAACAATGCACAAAAAAAAAGGAAAGTTTTGCATTTTTTAAGTTTCAAGTACAAATGACAGTGTTTTTAAAAAAGTGGAAAAAAAAAGTGACGGGTATTGAAGGTGGGAGAGAGCGCTGTACATCCCCCCCCCCCACCTACAATCCCTGCCGGTACGAGACTCGAACCCGCAACCTTTGGGTTACGAGTCCGACTCTCTAACCATTAGGCCACGACTTCCCCAAAACAGGTGTGTTTACATGAATCTACGGAAATGACTAACAATGTTGTATTGTGCATGCCAGGTGAGTAGTTGGCATGCAGTGTCACTTTGTAAAGAAACACTACTGCTCTCATACCTATAGACTAGGGATGTGCATCTCATGACTCAGGCCGATACGATACGCATCTCGATGCATAGCCAACGATACGATACATTAAAGATACATATGAAGCAGCTACCGATGCGATGCGATACGATTCACCCCTATTACGATGCAGTGCGATCCGATTTCGATTCGATTCGATTCAAAACATAGCAATACGATGCAATACGATGCAATGGAGAAAATATGATCACTTTTAATGCCTCGAGGCCTGTTTCATAAAACAAGTTAAATAAATAAGGCTTATTTCAGTTAGTCTGACTCATTGTCAAATGATTTGGTTCTATAAAGCAAATTTAATATGGGCCTAGGTCAAGCTTAGTCACTGTGGCAACTTATGCTGGGAAACTAACCTGGTCTAAAGAAAAGTTAAAATCACTGAATTAAAAATGAAAATAAATAATAAAGAAAATGACTATATTTGAACTGCTATAAGAAACACACATTAACTCGTTTGAGCTTAGTAATTAGTACTGAACTAGCTTAGGCATCCACTAGCAATTATATATTAATAAATCGGTTTTTACCGATGCAAATATGTTAGAAACGAGGCATCGCGATATAAATACCAACTTGTAGCCAATGCACACTTTTTAAACCGATGCATCGCATCCTTAACTTTTATGCCAATGCACCGCGCGAATCGGGGAATCTTCCCATCCCTACTATAGACTGAACATGTAATACACATGCGCATGACGTCACCGTTTTCCCGTTTTCAAAAATTCATATTTTTGTAGTTTACACAGAGACAATAATGGTATCATTTTCATAAACTTGCACTTGCAAAGGTTTTCAGGTCCCCAAAACACTGTTGTGCTCAATGCACGAAAAATGCGGTCACACAGTTACCGTTGTTCAGCCGTTGTTCAGTTCTGTCATTTCAACTTTGTGAGTTTACATGGATACACTAGTAGATGGCAATGAGTTTACATCTTTATGCATAAGCCATGCAATCATTTAATCAAGTGGTTCTTTCAAAAATGGTGATTCATTCAGGAATGAAACAAGAGACTCTCTTTATGAGAGAATCATTGAATCATTCGCTCAACTGATTCATTAAACAGGGATTTATTCAGGAATGAAACAATGAGTCCTTTTATTATTTTCTTGATCAGTTTATTCAAAAACATTGATTCATTCAGTTGCTTGTCTGATTACCTGCGTCTTTATGTGAAATCATACTCAGGGACAGCAGCCCAGACAGTAAAATTGCCTATATATTCATAATTCATAATTTTTGATTTATTAAAATAGGAACACTGTTCAAAATTTTAAATATAAAATCGGCCTAATGGTTAGAGAGTCGGACTCTTAAACCAAAGGCTGTGGGTTCGAGTCTCGTACCGGCAAGGATTGTAGGTGGGGGAAGTGAATGTACAGCGCTCTCTCCCACCTTCATTACCACGACTGAGGTGCCCTTGAGCAAGGCACCGAACCCCCAACTGCTCCCCGGGTGCCGCAGCAAAAAATGGCTGCCCACTGCTCCGGGTGTGTGTTCACGGTGTGTGTGTGTACTTTGGATAGGATAAATGCAGAGCACTAATTCCGAGTATGGGTCACCATACTTGGCCACATGTCACGTCACTTTTTTTTTCAATATTTTTTCAAAAAAAAGTCAATATTTTCATAATATTTTGTTCAAGAAAACCCTGAAATCCGTCAGCCTCATTATGTCTGCAGTCACATTAGTCAAAGTTGTCTGGCCACCACTAGGCTCACTAATAACCATTAGACCATTAAATGGAGCCCACTTCACAGGTGAAGGATTATGAAAGCAGAGAACTAGTTGAGTATGCCTAAGGTTTACAATGATTTTTGGCTTGAGAGTCAATGCCCATAATGACAGCTCAAACACGCTTAGTGCCTGAAAACCCATCTGGCTCCATTATTTGAGCAGGGGTCAAAGGGACTTGTAGTCCTCTGGGTGGAATTCTGGGAATTGTGGGATATTTGAATCAGGTAATATCCCCTTTTCGTTCGCAAGGGCCTCAAAGACTCCTGACTGTTATTCTCACTCTCTCATTTACTTCACTGCCGCAACAATGTAATATACATAATTCAAACAACCAGGGAATGGCTGTGGGCTCCCAACCACCTGCTGGCTTTTATTAGCTAATTAATGGTGATTTATCGTAGTTGCTAATTCGAGTGTAGCCGATTGCCTTCAGGAGTCTATGAACGCCATGTGAATTCTGATGGTAATTATGCTTATTTGATGGGCAGTCTACTAAAACAAAAAGTTCTGTCTCTCATGCCCCACAGCAATGAATTTTTTTACTCTTACGGAGACGACCTTGTGTGTGTGTGTGTGTGTGTGTGTGTGTGTGTTTGTCTCGTTAACACCCCCTTATGGGTGCATTTTTATACCTCTACATGTGACTTGAAAATCCTACTTTTTAATTGTATTTATTTATTTTATTTATTCATTTTTATTGACAAAATCTACCTATGTCAGTAAAAGGTTGCAAAACTTAACACATTGCTGGCAACATTTTACACTGTTTTTCAATCAGAGAACCATGAACATGCAAATGTATTGTTATATTACTGAAATATTAAACAAGGTACTTCAAGTAAATATTTTAGATCAAGAGGTTCAGCTGAAAGAAAAAGTTTGGGAATCCCAGAATTAATTAATTCAAGCAAGGACAAAGCCATGGGTTTAAAAAACATTCAAATAGTAATAAAGTTATAATTATAGAAGATACCAAACACTTAATTGTGATTTCAATCTCACGTCTTCTGAGAGAGCTATGCTGCAAGCACTTGTAGTGATGTGCATGTTGAAATGAGAGAAATGTCTTAAGGCTGATCCTATGAGTCCTTTTGTTGTCTTGGTGTGCTCATGCAAAATCTGTAGAAATACGTGCTCAAGCATCCTCTTCTTAATGTTCACAAGATTCACTGCTTTCAACATGGACAAATGTGGGATGACATTAGGAAATAGCCTGAAAGGCAAACACTGGTCTCCTTTCAGCTGATTTACATAAAAGCCATAAAAGTCACAGTTTTCACAGACACACACACTCTATCCCCTTATCTACCCTTGCCCCCCCCAAAAAACTTTCTGCATTTTTAGATTAAAAAAAAAAAAAAAAAAAAGTCATTTGGTTTACGAGGATACAGGAAGTGTCCACATAAACCATGTTCATGTTGTAATGTCATTATACACATTCCCATTCCACTGCCGAGTATTGTTTAGCGTTTATCACTCCCCTAGCGATAGCTACATTACAGAGCCCGTTTAGTTTGTCTTAGCCTCACCTTAGTCTTGCCTTGTCTGTGTTCTCGTTTCTTGATCTTCGCCTGTGTCTCTCGGATTCCTCCTCTCGTCTTGCCCTATTTTGATTCTGTTTGCCCCTGCCTGGACCTTGCCTTGTACCTGGACTTATCCCTCTAGTCTCGCCCCTTTGATTCTGTTTGCCGATCGTTCACCTCCGCTAGCCTTAGGTTTCTTCTTGTGTCTTGCCCGCCATATACCTGTCTGCCATTATCTGACCCATGCCTGTTTTATGACCACGTCTCTGTCTTCTCCTAATAAATAGCTTGCAATTGGATCCGCACGTCTCACGTCTCGTCAGCCCCGTAACACACTCCTTATACTGCTAGGTGCTATCCTATGCTTTTTTTTTTAGATGATATTTGTGTTTAAAATGTGTAGCACTAAAGAGATTCTAGATATTTCATGAAAGTCGAAGCTTTTAAAACACATAAAATACAAACTGATCTGTGTACATTAAAATTCACCTACACCAGCCCATCCTTCTGACATCAAATCAACAATGCCATTTGACATCAGATCAACATAGGCCTGGGATCTGAATGTTCAAAGTTGGCCTCTTGATGTGTTCCACCCACTTGCATGCATATCCTTGGGGAAAACAATTTTTGTTTTTTCCATCCTGGCACAGGTTTCCTCCCAAAAGGCTTTTGTGTAGTATAAAACACTGTGTCAAGTCACCTGGCAGCTCTCAAAAGAAAGCGTTAGTCGAGGAAACCTGGGGTTAAACAACGACTGCACACATACACCTTGATGGATCCTTTTCATCATAATTCAAATTGAAATTCTAAACCATGTGGGGGAATCTCACAATATCACAATTTTGAGACAGTGCCTCCAGCGACGCACGCTGTTAAACAGAATGTTTTTCACAAGACACCTCTGTTCTTTCAAATCATCGTGGGTGATGTTTACACATGGGGAATTGAATTTACCTTCATGTCTGCACTTAAAGGTGTATACGATGCTTTTCTCTGACTATGTTAACTTGACAGAACATTAAGATAAACACATTCATTTTCTGACACTGAGATATGCCATTATGAAAATGACACTCAGCACACGCAACCACAACCATTCCTATGAGCAATTCTACACACAAACAACCGATGCAAGTGGATAGCCTGTTAAAAACAAGGCTTTTGATAATTAAGATGTTAACTCAGAAAGAGACATGAACTGGATTCAAGCTGAGAGAGGTCAGTATGTTTAAACATCGGAACAACAGAAGATAAGTGGCCTTTATTCCCTCAGGAGCAAATGCCTGGGCCCATGTCGGATCTCATGCTCAAATGGAGAAAACCGCCACCTAGACGGCACTGAATAATATCCACGATTCCTCTTTGGTCAAAGTAAGAATGAGTCTGATGAGGGAATGGATATCTGAGAGTTATTGTCCCCTGAAATGCAGTTATCATTGTGTAGTCTTTAAATGCTCCAGGGAACCCTGAAACGAATAGGCGCAATAAGTTCTTTCATTGACTCTCGCACTACACACTGTTGCATATCACCCCGGACTACATATCCCATCATCCACTGCACTGATGACACACACACAGTTGATTGCACACAGCACTGATTGCACACAGCTGTTATCACTCACACATCCCCTATTTAACTCTCACTCTGATCCCATTCCACTGCCGAGTATTGTTTAGCGTTTATCACTCCCCTAGCGATAGCTACATTACAGAGCCCGTTTAGTTTGTCTTAGCCTCACCTTAGTCTTGCCTTGTCTGTGTTCTCGTTTCTTGATCTTCGCCTGTGTCTCTCGGATTCCTCCTCTCGTCTTGCCCTATTTTGATTCTGTTTGCCCCTGCCTGGACCTTGCCTTGTACCTGGACTTATCCCTCTAGTCTCGCCCCTTTGATTCTGTTTGCCGATCGTTCACCTCCGCTAGCCTTAGGTTTCTTCTTGTGTCTTGCCCGCCATATACCTGTTTGCCATTATCTGACCCATGCCTGTTTTATGACCACGTCTCTGTCTTCTCCTAATAAATAGCTTGCAATTGGATCCGCACGTCTCGCGTCTCGTCAGCCCCGTAACAATTAGAGACTGATTTGTGAGTATTTTTTCCCAAATGGAACTGCAAAATGAATCACAAATTACTTTTCACGTTGACTTTAACAACTGCCATCCATTTACGATTTTTTTTCAGTATTTTTTTGGAATTAAACAGTGAACATTTTGATTCACTTGAGGTTCAGTAAGTTTTGAATGATTCAGTGAGTGAGTGAGTGAGTCATTAGACCAATTCAAACTAATGACTCATTATTAGTGTCACGTATCCGGTCCATGAACTTCCGTCTGCTAGCCATCAGAGGTCACCCTTCCCATTTCATTGACTCTCGCACTACACACTGTTGCATATCACCCCGGACTACATATCCCATCATCCACTGCACTGATGACACACACACAGTTGATTGCACACAGCACTGATTGCACACAGCTGTTATCACTCACACATCCCCTATTTAACTCTCACTCTGATCCCATTCCACTGCCGAGTATTGTTTAGCGTTTATCACTCCCCTAGCGATAGCTACATTACAGAGCCCGTTTAGTTTGTCTTAGCCTCACCTTAGTCTTGCCTTGTCTGTGTTCTCGTTTCTTGATCTTCGCCTGTGTCTCTCGGATTCCTCCTCTCGTCTTGCCCTATTTTGATTCTGTTTGCCCCTGCCTGGACCTTGCCTTGTACCTGGACTTATCCCTCTAGTCTCGCCCCTTTGATTCTGTTTGCCGATCGTTCACCTCCGCTAGCCTTAGGTTTCTTCTTGTGTCTTGCCCGCCATATACCTGTCTGCCATTATCTGACCCATGCCTGTTTTATGACCACGTCTCTGTCTTCTCCTAATAAATAGCTTGCAATTGGATCCGCACGTCTCACGTCTCGTCAGCCCCGTAACACACTCCTTATACTGCTAGGTGCTATCCTATGCTTTTTTTTTTAGATGATATTTGTGTTTAAAATGTGTAGCACTAAAGAGATTCTAGATATTTCATGAAAGTCGAAGCTTTTAAAACACATAAAATACAAACTGATCTGTGTACAGTAAAATTCACCTACACCAGCCCATCCTTCTGACATCAAATCAACAATGCCATTTGACATCAGATCAACATAGGCCTGGGATCTGAATGTTCAAAGTTGGCCTCTTGATGTGTTCCACCCACTTGCATGCATATCCTTGGGGAAAACAATTTTTGTTTTTTCCATCCTGGCACAGGTTTCCTCCCAAAAGGCTTTTGTGTAGTATAAAACACTGTGTCAAGTCACCTGGCAGCTCTCAAAAGAGAGTGTTAGTCGAGGAAACCTGGGGTTAAACAACGACTGCACACATACACCTTGATGGATCCTTTTCATCATAATTCAAATTGAAATTCTAAACCATGTGGGGGAATCTCACAATATCACAATTTTGAGACAGTGCCTCCAGCGACGCACGCTGTTAAACAGAATGTTTTTCACAAGACACCTCTGTTCTTTCAAATCATCGTGGGTGATGTTTACACATGGGGAATTGAATTTACCTTCATGTCTGCACTTAAAGGTGTATACGATGCTTTTCTCTGACTATGTTAACTTGACAGAACATTAAGATAAACACATTCATTTTCTGACACTGAGATATGCCATTATGAAAATGACACTCAGCACACGCAACCACAACCATTCCTATGAGCAATTCTACACACAAACAACCAATGCAAGTGGATAGCTGGTTAAAAATGAGGATTATTAAGATGTTATCTCAGAATCAGACATGAACTGGATTCAAGCTGAGAGAGGTCAGTATGTTTAAACATCGGAACAACAGAAGATAAGTGGCCTTTATTCCCTCAGGAGCAAATGCCTGGGCCCATGTCGGATCTCATGCTCAAATGGAGAAAACCGCCACCTAGACGGCACTGAATAATATCCACGATTCCTCTTTGGTCAAAGTAAGAATGAGTCTGATGAGGGAATGGATATCTGAGAGTTATTGTCCCCTGAAATGTAGTTATCATTGTGTAGTCTTTAAATGCTCCAGGGAACCCTGAAACGAATAGGCGCAATAAGTTCACTTTGCAGAATTAATGCAGTAATTCTTTATCGTGGGGAAGAGACAGAGAGAGTGAGGCCAGTATTACCTTGGATTTGGAGTTTAATGCAAATGGTGTGAGGCTGATCCTTTTTTTTCCTTCTGTCTCTTTCCTCCTTTTTAATGATGGCCCTAATTTGTTAGCTCCTTCTAAATTATTAATCTCTTTTATATTCATGTAGTTATTACATGTCATAACTGTGTATCTATGGGGTGAAATTTAATAGCATCTGCTGGACCTTCGGAGAGGGCCCAGTGTTAGAAAATGGCATTAAAAATGGATAATTAGCTAAATATTTGCCTTAGCACATTTGCTTAGCAGCTCCTCTAATTAGCGGGCTTGCAGCTGCTGTGGTCACTTAGCGCAGGCGATGTGGTATTTGCATTGAAATACAAGGACAGGGCTGTTTAATTCAATTATGTAGAATTAGGAAGTAGATATTGGCATCATAAAGTCAAATGATGAAACCGTGAACATTGCAAAGAGAAATGCATGAGTAATTCAAACATGAAAGAAACATGTGCTGTATAAAATGATTTTTCCAAGTTGTTAATAAAACTTATTATTGGAGTACATTTTACAAGAAAATACTAGTCTTTAAACTTCAAAATTTCACGATTAATTCAATGTTTTGTTGAAAACTGCTGTTTCTTTTTAATTAATCGTTAATTTCTGAGTGAAAATTGCTTCTTTACCAAATGTCAGTGTAGACAAGAAGGGAAGAGAGAAGAGAGGTGGAAAAGGAAAAGGAAAACAGAGAGGGCACATAAATGTCAGATGAGGTGGCGTGTTAACTCGCCAGCAAAGCACTGACCCTTGAAGTGGTATTACCACTGATATATATATATATATATATATATATATATATATATATATATAAACCATTCCATTTTTGATAAAACCCTTCAATTACAGAAAGGGAAAAAATGAAGAAACATCTGGAATATTTATAACAAATGAAATTTAAGATATTATATAAAAGGGGCATGAGAATGCATTGTATAACAGGAATGACCCAGATTCAACAGATCAACAGTCAACAGATTACAGATCCAATGATCTAAACCTTATTATTCACATTTATTGCTTCAAATTTTCAATTAGCGCTTTCTCTGGCTGCAATCTGGTCTTCAGAGATCAAGAGGAGGTACCAGCAGGAGCGTATTGATTGGGAGGTGTCATGTGCAATAGCGTAGGAGAGGGTTGGGCTGTCTGCTTAATGGACTGAAATAAAATAGGTGGGAATGGACTTTAATTGGGGGACAGGTACTCTGTATCCTGCTTCGGAACCACACACAATCGAACACAAACAGTTATCTACACTTCTTCTCAGGCCACCAGCTGTTGGACTGTCTGCATCTGCAAATCATTTGCAGCAGCAATAGAGCAGTGTGTCTAAAAAATACAAAGGAAAGAGAGAAGAGAGAGAGATTCTATGTGTGAAAGAGAAGAGGGGGAAGAAAAGAGAGCAACTGGGGCTCCGGGGTCTCAGCTGCTAGGGTACTGCTTGCTCCTTGCAATGAGTTGCAGTCTTTAAATGCTCCAGGGAACCCTGAAACGAATAGGCGCAATAAGTTCACTTTGCAGAATTAATGCAGTAATTCTTTATCGTGGGGAAGAGACAGAGAGATTGAGGCCAGTATTACCTTGGATTTGGAGTTTAATGCAAATGGTGTGAGGCTGATCCTTTTTTTTCCTTCTGTCTCTTTCCTCCTTTTTAATGATGGCCCTAATTTGTTAGCTCCTTCTAAATTATTAATCTCTTTTATATTCATGTAGTTATTACATGTCATAACTGTGTATCTATGGGGTGAAATTTAATAGCATCTGCTGGACCTTCGGAGAGGGCCCAGTGTTAGAAAATGGCATTAAAAATGGATAATTAGCTAAATATTTGCCTTAGCACATTTGCTTAGCAGCTCCTCTAATTAGCGGGCTTGCAGCTGCTGTGGTCACTTAGCGCAGGCGATGTGGTATTTGCATTGAAATACAAGGTAGGCTACAAGTCATTAGCAAGGCCTGCTGAGAAATCGAGGCCAGATATCCACTGAATATTGCTTCAGACAAAGTACATCTTAACCCTTGATGGTCTGACGGGTAAGGTGGTTTCTCAGAAGTGGCGGCATTCATAGCTTTGCTGGTTGCTGTAATACATACTGTATGATGGTAGGAAAGACCACAATACCTATTGATAGATCTCACAAAGGCTAGAACAGGTTGCTAGGTAGTGAAGAATGCCAGGCTTTGATTTATGAGACTGGAAAAAACAGAGGAACAACAGTCTGATGAAGAATTTTTAATGGGAGAAAGAACTTGAGCATGTTTTTGCGCAATGAGTCATTTGGTACTTGAATGTATCTTTGGAGGAGTCCTTTGTATATCTACTTATAGTATGCCAAGCTTGTTTCAATTATGCATTAAATGGAAGTAGAAACATTACAAATATATAAGATCACCCTTGTAAAACATCCCAAAATAATCTTGAAACTTACCTGACTGTGATATTTTTCTAGAGCTAGTCAGAGTGTTTAGTGGATGAGGATCTGCAATTCTGTTGAGACAAATAAACAACTAAAGCTTCTTTTTCAAATAAATCACAATCAGATAAAATAGTCTCAAAGCTCTGAATTACATTACTACAGCACAGGAGTCTGGTGCACAAAACTTGCGTTCGAGATGGACGTCAATTGATTGTTTGAATTGTTGATTCAGTAAGTGATCTGAAGGGTTTGTGAGACTGATTCAAGCTGGTACCTTGGGAGTCTTTTTTTGAATGACTCTTTAAGAGATCCGAATCGCAAGAGTTGTTTGTTCATGAACGACACTACAATATTTGCTCTGAATGTTTATGCATCACTAAAAAATACTCTTATGATTTACTTAAAGAACCATTTTTTTTTGCTTGAACTGGACTACTGGCTGTAAGTTTAAGATTCACTTTAAAAATGACTCATAAGAGTCAGGAATTATTTGTGAACTTGAATTGTTTGTGGACTTCACCAGTAGCTGTAGTGATTCCAATCACGTTGGCTCTGTTCACCCTCATTTTTTTTTCTGAATCAAAACACAGATGGTGATTACAATGGTTTTATGGTATTATGGCATATACACAAAACAAGTCTTTTGTTGTTATACCTGTTTGCCATTATCTGACCCATGCCTGTTTTATGACCACGTCTCTGTCTTCTCCTAATAAATAGCTTGCAATTGGATCCGCACGTCTCGCGTCTCGTCAGCCCCGTAACAATTAGAGACTGATTTGTGAGTATTTTTTCCCAAATGGAACTGCAAAATGAATCACAAATTACTTTTCACGTTGACTTTAACAACTGCCATCCATTTACGATTTTTTTTCAGTATTTTTTTGGAATTAAACAGTGAACATTTTGATTCACTTGAGGTTCAGTAAGTTTTGAATGATTCAGTGAGTGAGTGAGTGAGTCATTAGACCAATTCAAACTAATGACTCATTATTAGTGTCACGTATCCGGTCCATGAACTTCCGTCTGCTAGCCATCAGAGGTCACCCTTCCCATTTCATTGACTCTCGCACTACACACTGTTGCATATCACCCCGGACTACATATCCCATCATCCACTGCACTGATGACACACACACAGTTGATTGCACACAGCACTGATTGCACACAGCTGTTATCACTCACACATCCCCTATTTAACTCTCACTCTGATCCCATTCCACTGCCGAGTATTGTTTAGCGTTTATCACTCCCCTAGCGATAGCTACATTACAGAGCCCGTTTAGTTTGTCTTAGCCTCACCTTAGTCTTGCCTTGTCTGTGTTCTCGTTTCTTGATCTTCGCCTGTGTCTCTCGGATTCCTCCTCTCGTCTTGCCCTATTTTGATTCTGTTTGCCCCTGCCTGGACCTTGCCTTGTACCTGGACTTATCCCTCTAGTCTCGCCCCTTTGATTCTGTTTGCCGATCGTTCACCTCCGCTAGCCTTAGGTTTCTTCTTGTGTCTTGCCCGCCATATACCTGTCTGCCATTATCTGACCCATGCCTGTTTTATGACCACGTCTCTGTCTTCTCCTAATAAATAGCTTGCAATTGGATCCGCACGTCTCACGTCTCGTCAGCCCCGTAACACACTCCTTATACTGCTAGGTGCTATCCTATGCTTTTTTTTTTAGATGATATTTGTGTTTAAAATGTGTAGCACTAAAGAGATTCTAGATATTTCATGAAAGTCGAAGCTTTTAAAACACATAAAATACAAACTGATCTGTGTACAGTAAAATTCACCTACACCAGCCCATCCTTCTGACATCAAATCAACAATGCCATTTGACATCAGATCAACATAGGCCTGGGATCTGAATGTTCAAAGTTGGCCTCTTGATGTGTTCCACCCACTTGCATGCATATCCTTGGGGAAAACAATTTTTGTTTTTTCCATCCTGGCACAGGTTTCCTCCCAAAAGGCTTTTGTGTAGTATAAAACACTGTGTCAAGTCACCTGGCAGCTCTCAAAAGAGAGTGTTAGTCGAGGAAACCTGGGGTTAAACAACGACTGCACACATACACCTTGATGGATCCTTTTCATCATAATTCAAATTGAAATTCTAAACCATGTGGGGGAATCTCACAATATCACAATTTTGAGACAGTGCCTCCAGCGACGCACGCTGTTAAACAGAATGTTTTTCACAAGACACCTCTGTTCTTTCAAATCATCGTGGGTGATGTTTACACATGGGGAATTGAATTTACCTTCATGTCTGCACTTAAAGGTGTATACGATGCTTTTCTCTGACTATGTTAACTTGACAGAACATTAAGATAAACACATTCATTTTCTGACACTGAGATATGCCATTATGAAAATGACACTCAGCACACGCAACCACAACCATTCCTATGAGCAATTCTACACACAAACAACCAATGCAAGTGGATAGCTGGTTAAAAATGAGGATTATTAAGATGTTATCTCAGAATCAGACATGAACTGGATTCAAGCTGAGAGAGGTCAGTATGTTTAAACATCGGAACAACAGAAGATAAGTGGCCTTTATTCCCTCAGGAGCAAATGCCTGGGCCCATGTCGGATCTCATGCTCAAATGGAGAAAACCGCCACCTAGACGGCACTGAATAATATCCACGATTCCTCTTTGGTCAAAGTAAGAATGAGTCTGATGAGGGAATGGATATCTGAGAGTTATTGTCCCCTGAAATGCAGTTATCATTGTGTAGTCTTTGAATGCTCCAGGGAACCCTGAAACGAATAGGCGCAATAAGTTCACTTTGCAGAATTAATGCAGTAATTCTTTATCGTGGGGAAGAGACAGAGAGATTGAGGCCAGTATTACCTTGGATTTGGAGTTTAATGCAAATGGTGTGAGGCTGATCCTTTTTTTTCCTTCTGTCTCTTTCCTCCTTTTTAATGATGGCCCTAATTTGTTAGCTCCTTCTAAATTATTAATCTCTTTTATATTCATGTAGTTATTACATGTCATAACTGTGTATCTATGGGGTGAAATTTAATAGCATCTGCTGGACCTTCGGAGAGGGCCCAGTGTTAGAAAATGGCATTAAAAATGGATAATTAGCTAAATATTTGCCTTAGCACATTTGCTTAGCAGCTCCTCTAATTAGCGGGCTTGCAGCTTCTGTGGTCACTTAGCGCAGGCGATGTGGTATTTGCATTGAAATACAAGGACAGGGCTGTTTAATTCAATTATGTAGAATTAGGAAGTAGATATTGGCATCATAAAGTCAAATGATGAAACCGTGAACATTGCAAAGAGAAATGCATGAGTAATTCAAACATGAAAGAAACATGTGCTGTATAAAATGATTTTTCCAAGTTGTTAATAAAACTTATTATTGGAGTACATTTTACAAGAAAATACTAGTCTTTAAACTTCAAAATTTCACGATTAATTCAATGTTTTGTTGAAAACTGCTGTTTCTTTTTAATTAATCGTTAATTTCTGAGTGAAAATTGCTTCTTTACCAAATGTCAGTGTAGACAAGAAGGGAAGAGAGAAGAGAGGTGGAAAAGGAAAAGGAAAACAGAGAGGGCACATAAATGTCAGATGAGGTGGCAAACACAGATGGTGATTACAATGGTTTTATGGTATTATGGCATATACACAAAACAAGTCTTTTGTTGTGTGTTGTGTGCATTTAAAATTTTTTTTTTGCATGCTTATTTTTATCCCATTACAATCAATCCACAATGCAAGCTCACAACACAAAACTATTAGAGGGGGCAGGGCAGCTCCACTGAGTCAGCCCCCACAGACAGTCTCATGAGTGGGCCATCTGCCAGCCAGCGCTCTCTCTGGGCTTGGAGCCACCACCAACCAACAGGATCCTAACACTAATATGAAGGGTGTGTGTGGAGATTACTCAGTAATTACTCAGAAATACTCAGTAAATTAAAATTACCTCAAGACACCTAGACATTGATTACATTGATTACCTTCCAATTTTATACTCTGGAAACCTGCATTTGGGTATATCAAATAGAATTCAGATGACAAGATCTCATGAATTACACTCTTTTTCATGAGGCATTATTTTCATATAAATTGTCCAAAAATATCAAATATTGATGCATTTCAACAGTGGCAAATGATTCAGGCTTCAGATGGTGGTTGAACGATTAAACTGCTCTGCTCTACAAGATTTTAACAGACCATCCATTATTTGTACATATAATGTTAAGTATTTCAGCAAAAAGTTGCAAAAATATATTCTGGTCAAGCTCAGGCATTTAAAACTTAATTCAATCTTACATGTTGTGTGCATTTAAAATTTTTTTTTTGCATGCTTATTTTTATCCCATTACAATCAATCCACAATGCGAGCTCACAACACAAAACTATTTTACACGGCCATGGGACAGGGCGAGCGAGAGGACAAGAGTGCAGTGTGCGCTTGTGCGGTGGTGAGGAAAAATGGAGGAAAAATTTTAAGGTCACTCTTATATATTGTTTATATATAAGTTATAAAGTAACTGTAATCTGAATATGGTGACTGAAAACACAACACTGGCTAAATGCTTTATTTTTGTATTCTAAATACGCAATGCCTATGTTACTATATTATGGGAAAGTACAAGATTTGAAATTGTATTTGTCAAGCAAGACGACAAGTGTGCACTTGTACAGTGTTGAGAAAAGGTGCTTCTCCCTTGAAAGCGTTTCTTTTTTAAAAACACTGCCTTATATTTTGGCCAATATTCTAACAAAATGTTACATAGTAACTGTAACCTGTATATGGTCACTAAAAACATAATGTAACATGGCTGAATACAGGGCTGAATACATACTTAATTTTTTGGATTTTAAATATGTAATGCCTGTGTGACTGTATTATGGGGAAGTACTAGGCTTTCAATTGTATTTGTCAACAGCAACAAACAGCAAAACTCAGGACTAGGCTTCTCTACACTTGCAAGGCACCCACAACTCGCAATGCTATATTACACACAATAAACTCATGCTACCAATTTGATTTGAATGACCAAAACTCATTGTGCAACGTTACATGTTTCAAAGTTCCCATACAAAAAAAATAAAAAATCATTACCAAAAAAATCATTCATTTGCAAAGCACAGTCCAATTGTGACAAGGACCTAAAAGAGAAAAGAATCTGCAACATGAGCAAGTGATCTGCACTAATGTGTGCTGTGAACAGTAACTTCAGGCCAGCATTTGGATCGGTGCACATGTCATTCCCAGTCTTCTTCCATGCCACTGACTGCTGCTTATTGACATGTCCAGGTTTGCCTGTACAAACACTTCACCATGCACACTGTCACAAGTTGAGCCAGCGGTCTCCATCTGTCTTTTCTGTCTGGGATCTCTTGTTTTCGCATTCACTAAGTGAATCCCTTCCAAAAACCCATCACTGTTTAAGCCCAGCTGGTATTTGACCACTCTCTGCTATTGATCTGTTTCAGTGTCTTGTTGAGTACAGGCATTAAGAATAGATGTTGTTTAGGGTCAGGATTGTGGCAGCTCCAGCCCTCCTTGTTTCTCCAAGCCTGGCTGACCAATGGAGTATTTGCATTGCGCCGCAGGAGCGCACACCTTGTAAGTGAATGTTTTTTGTAATAGGAAAGCCCAGGAGTGGAGGCAAGGGTTAGTAAGCGAAGCTGCTGTTTGATTGCCCGAGGAGAGAAAACAGGAAAGCGACCCAATATGCTCTGGGAATAGTTATAAACAAGCACAACTGTGGGTGTGTGTGAGAATCTGGTATTCCAGGTCAGATCTCTGTGTTTACCAAAAGCCTTGTCAACACAGAGGACGTGCGTTTATAGAGATATTACACATAGTCAGTGTCTGTTCCCTGGCGTTCCTGTTTGACTGAATGGGATTTGCGGGATGCAGAAGCATAACCAGCGCTCTTGTCCACACATAATCATCAGAGAGCTGATCCAGTGTCAGGTCAGCTCTGCACATGTGTTTGTTTTTCATCATTAGAAAGCAAACCAAGAGATTCTTGGCTTCCATATTAGCAGTGCAAAGTTTGCTTTTGCTTGATTAGAGAAATATGCAGGGCCACAGAAGAGAAGCAGCACCCGAATAGATTCTGTAAGATACTAGCAATATACTGTAATATTTACTAGTGCAATCTGTGCCTCAAAGGAGCAACGTTTTATCCTTAAACTGTTGCCTGTATTGCACAAACAAAGGGTCATGTGCATATACAGTATGCAGGTGTCTGCAGTTCTTCGTCAGGATGGAGGCCCATTTTCTCCCCTGCCCAATTATGTATATCACAGTTGGTCTACTGTTTGCGCTAGGAATAATCAATACAGGACGTGCTTGAGCGCTCCCAGATTTTGGTCGAACAAATGCATGAAAACTTAATTGTGTGCTGCTGCTGAGAGTGGAGAAATCAAATGTGATGGGTGATGGATACTTATGTGTTTGTGTACATCTGAGCCTGTGTGTGTGTGTGTGTGTGTGTGT
>NW_015670982.1:681465-684662 GCF_001515625.1 Sinocyclocheilus rhinocerous | reverse complement strand
TATACAGTGCCCTCCCTTTGTCTGCTGTGGAGTCAAGACATCTGCAAATATGATTAAAAGAAGAATATGAGACAAAAATACAGAATGTCACATTTTATTATTAGCTGTTTCAACACATAACTGTTTTACCAAATAAAAAAGAACAGCACTTTGAGAGTTTCATTCCCTAATCTGATGTGAGCATAAGTATTGGGACAGCTGAACTTAAAGCAAATGTAAAAGTTTAAACGCTAATATTTAGTTGTGAATCCCTTGCATGCAATCACAGCAGTGACTCTGCCACCCATAGACATCACCAGACTCTTGGTTCCATCCTTTGAAATGCTTTTCCCAGCCTTTAATACAGCCAATTTCAACTGTTGCATGTTCTGGGGAGTTTCTGCCTTTAGTCTCCTAGATAGCTGGTGTTCAATAGGATTTAAATCTGGAGAGTGACTTGGGCAATCTAAGACCTTCCATTTCTTTACCCTGATAAACTCCTTGACTGAACTAGCAGGGTGTTTTTTGGGGTCATTGTCCTGTTGCAATATGAAGCACTTTCTGATGAGTCTTGTGGCATTTTCTTGAACATTGATAGCCAAGATGTTTTTGTTCACTTCTGCATTCATTCTGCTATCACCATCATTCGTTAAGTCATCAATAAAGTTAAGAGAGCCTGTTCCAGAGGCAGCCAAGCATGCCCACGCAATGACACCACCTCCACCATGTTTCACAGATGAGGCTGTAAGCTTATGATTATTTGCAGTTCCTTTCTTTTTCTCCACACTTTTACTTTCCCATCACTTAAATAAGAGATCATCTTTGTCTCATCTGTCCCTAAAACTGTTCCAAGACTCTACTGGCTCACCTTTGTGCTTATTTGCAAACTCTAATCTTGCCTTTCTATGTTTGCTGCTGATCGGAGGTTTGCATCTTGCTGTGTAGCCGCTGTAATTCTGCTCTGAAAGTCTCCTGCAGACAGTAGATTTTCAGACCATCACTTCAGCTTTCTGGAGGTTGTTGGTGATTTTACAGACACTTGTTTTAGGGTTCTTTTTCCACAGCTTTTATGATTTGTCTGTCATCAACGGCTGTTATTTTTCTCAGCCAACCAGGTCGTTGTTGGTTGCTGTAGTCACCGGTGGTTTCTTTCTTTTTCAGGACATTCCAAACTGTTGATTTCTCCATGCCCATTGTTTTTGACATACAGCAGCTCTAATTGAGTTCCTCTTTTCTTTTAGCACCCAAATTGCTTGCTTTTCTCTCAAAGTCAGCTCTCTTGTCTTCCTCCTGGTTTGTTTGTGTCATCATCAAATGCAAGACTCAGAATGCAGAAGGAATGACTATAACTGATAAAGCACATCCCCTGCTTTTAATATCTGAACAATTAATGCAACAGGACACAGCTGATCACTAAGAACCACCTGAGAGCCAACTGCCCCAATACTTAGCTTGCATCAGATCAGGGAATTAAACACTAAAAGTGCTGTCCTTTTTAATTTGGTAAAACATGTGTTGAAGCAGCTAATAATAACATGTGACATTCTGTAGTTTTGTCTCATATTCATATTTTAATCATATTTGCAGATTGACTCCACAGCAGACAAAGCAATTTTGTCTTTACTGTTCCAATACTTATGGAGGGCACTGTATACACACACACACACACACACACACACTATACACAGTATATGTGCACATTTTCTTTAATTATATAAATACTTTTTTAAAATAAATTCCAACAAGGTATGAAATTGATGAAAAGTGAACGTAAAAACTGTTACATTGCTTAAAAAATGTTGTTTGAACTTTTTTATTAATCAAGGAATCCTGAAAAAAAATATTGTGATTTCTGCAAAATAATTAATTAAGTAGCACAACACTGATAATTCATGAAACACTAAAGATTTAAATTATTGGTTGTTGAAAATGTTTTTGTAATATTCAATTTCAATTGAATAAATTATATTTTAAAATATATTAAAATTGAAATAAGATATTATTAATTGTAATAATATTTTACAACATTATTGTGTTAAATCTGGGCAAACAATATGACCATCATACCACACTGGCCTGTATGTTACTACTGACTCCACTGTCTTCAGAGCATGCAGTGCTTGGCTTCTGCCTTGCCAATCTAAAGGGCGACAGGTGGAGGGCTGGCGTGTGGTCTCCTTTTCATGAATGAATATAAACACAATCCATGCATTTACAACGTTGGTCATTTTCAGGGGCCTCCTTCCCTAACCAGACTCTCACAGGTCCAATCTAATGAAAACGCTGAACTTACTGGTGCGTTTAATTGTATATATGGGGAAGCTAAATGCTTTGGGTCGGATGTGGGGGCATGACGAGACGAAGTGCTGCTGGAGTGATGCAGCGAGGGAATGAAAGCAAGCCTGGCCCTACAAGTGGAAAATTTGATTCAGTTTAAACATAGCATTTCATTTATTGATCCATTGTAGAGGAGGGGAACATGGGGTGAGAAGACAAGGAGAGCAGATGGATTCATCTGAACATGTTATGAGGGAACAGGAGTTTGGGGGAGGATATCGAATTGGAAAACCCCGAGATGGCGTAACAGATCAAATGGAAATGGTGCTTAAAGTATGATTACATTTCCTGAATGCCACAGGATCTGTCCGTCCGCACTTGCCTTCTCACTGATTTAAAGCTACTGAGAGAATAATGTAATATTTGAGATGACAATTCCATTTTGCTTCATTTAATCGTGTATTTAGAGGCCAGCAGATATGCAAATAAATAAATTCTACATCAAACATTTATAAAGCACATTTTCCATAGGGCTTGTGTGACGACCTCTGTCGTTACTTTGTGGAATGGCTGTAGGAGTCCATGGACTACCTTGATTGGCCGTCGTTTGAGACACCTGCTCTCTATCAGACGCTCTTTTTAAAAGAGGCCTCCGCTTGATCTAGAGGAGGGCTCCGGTTTTGGATATTTGGTTTTGTGACTTGTTTGGCTTGTGTTTGCTTTTGCACTCCAACACCCCAGTACACTACATCCCACCACATCCATACATTTCGCATTACACATTGGCATTACTGATGTTTCCAATACATAGTTGTTTTCTTTACGGTGTTCTTTACTTTTCCATTGTGATTGTAGCTTTTGAATAAATTATATTCGAAGCTAACCGTTTGGTTCGCGTGTGTCCTCTGTTTGTTGCTTCCCTTGAGCCATGGGTCGTAACA
>NW_015670982.1:657327-680678 GCF_001515625.1 Sinocyclocheilus rhinocerous | reverse complement strand
TCGTTTGAGACACCTGCTCTCTATCAGACGCTCCTTTTAAAAGAGGCCTCCGCTTGATCTAGAGGAGGGCTCCGGTTTTGGATATTTGGTTTTGTGACTTGTTTGGCTTGTGTTTGCTTTTGCACTCCAACACCCCAGTACACTACATCCCACCACATCCATACATTTCGCATTACACATTGGCATTACTGATGTTTCCAATACATAGTAGTTTTCTTTACGGTGTTCTTTACTTTTCCATTGTGATTGTAGCTTTTGAATAAATTATATTCGAAGCTAACCGTTTGGTTCGCGTGTGTCCTCTGTTTGTTGCTTCCCTTGAGCCATGGGTCGTAACAAATTGGGGGCTCGTCCTTGTTTAATTCCTTTTGTTAATTGTATTTAATTTTGAATAGGGTTTGATAATTGAGACACACGTGAGTTAGTTTGTGCCGGAGTAAATTAGTCGCCGTGTGAAGTCGCCAGGTGGTGAGTAATTATGATGTTTGAACGTGATTTTCCCTGTTAGGCATAGCGGCATGTTTCTTTTGAAACATGTCGAGTTTGTTGTTTTTTTGTAGTGTTGCGGTGAACGTGGGTAGTAGTATTTATCTCGGGAGCACATCCGTGGTGTGTAAGGCGTCGCTGGTTTTACCAGTTGCGTTTTTTCACCCAGCGGGCTACAGTGCGTAAGTACCCCCCACAAGTAATCGCATGAAGACTAGGGTTGAGGTAGATAGTTGTTTAAAATGGAGGTAGAGGGAAAATGATCGTTATTAAATTCCACTTTATAATTGATTTCTGGTGATTGTTTTCATGGCTGATATTGATTTTTTTGTTAAATCGCCCTCTTGTAATTTTTGGGAAAAATGTACGTAAGAACAATTGTTAAAAATTGCGGATCGATATGAAATTTACATTTCCGATAAGAGGCTCAAAGAAAATATTAAAGTAATCTTAAGAACTAATTTGGTTGAAAGGCATTTTAAAAATGGAAGAGTCTGTACTGGTTGTGTCTTCATTGCAGAAAGTCACTGGTCATTTCCGCACTGGTTTCCGGAGCCCTGATATGAGAGACACCAGTCTTTCGACTCTGGTTGTGACTGGGACCTGCTGTAGCAAAAAAGCTGTTGCTTTTTACACTCAATGACACAAACTTTACCTGATGCTAGGCACAGGTACGTAATAATAACCTCAGATATGTTCTAATTCAGACCCATGACTTGTGATCATGTTGTATACCATTCCAAGATGCAAAACGTCCCAGGTTACGTATGTAACCATGGTTCCCCGAGGGAACGAGACGCTGCGTCGCAAGGCCATACTTCCGGCATCCCTACTAGAGCTTGCTTCACTCCTAAGAAGCTAGCGCCGGCTGCACCTCACGTGCTTTTAAAGCTTCCTGGTCATGACGTCACCCGCCGCTGACGTCTCGCCCATCGTTCGACTGATTACACATATGATTCAGAGCTTGGTATCGCTGAAGGCGTTCCCCTAGCGTTTTCCGACGCAGCGTCTCGTTCCCTCGGGGAGCCATGGTTACATACGTAACCTGGGACGTTTTGTTCTATTGTGGATTCAGAACAATATCTTAAAGAAATCGTTCACCCAAAAATTTAAATGTTGGTCTAAAACCCAGATCATTGTCTTTTTTATGTGGAAATCAAGTTCTGATTTTGAAGAGTCTTCTGGATGCTTTTTTCTATGCCATTAAAATTCAAATGAATGGGCAGACCCTTTTTACATTTCTGGGGCTAAATAAATAAATAAATAAAACAACAACAACAACAAAAATACATGTCTAAACATTCTTAAATCAAAATACAAGCAAAATGACTTAAGTTTTTTTTTTTATATATAATTTTTTTTGTGCAGATTTGTTTTTTCTTGTTTTAAGCATGAACTCACTTAATTTTGATTGTTTTTCAGAAAACTTAAAATTTTAAGTATTTTTTGCTTCTCAAGTAAACGTATCTTGATTTAAGAATGTTTTGATATTTGTGGTGGAAAACAACACAGAAATATTAAGGAGAAAATATTTTTGCAGGGTTCTCAGAAGTGGAAATTGCCATAGTTGGGTAAATGTTGGGTGAACGGAAATTACAACAAATACAATTTATTCACAAATCAGACATCACTACTTCTGTCATGAACTCAACAAGAGGAATTAGAATGAAAATACATTGCAGTCTGTTCATCACAAAAACCTACTGTATGGCTTCAGGAGACTTGTAATATCATGCACAAGTCGCAAACTACTACTCCCCTTTGAAACTCTAAAGCTCCAGTCCCCATTCTCTGTAGTTTCTTGTATTTTCTCTGTTTTATCAATTCATACCCATATAAATAAATAAAATACCCATAAATAAAATACCCATAATTAATTACACATGAAATTAATAATCTGTAATATGAGCATGCTGCCTTTTACAATGGAAATGCAAATGCACATTATTGCAGTGCTTTAATTTGTTGTACCATAATTAAATGTTATTTTTGACACTTAAATATTTGTTTTGCCCTTACAGACTTTTAGATTTGCTGAATCTGTTGATTGTTAATGAATCTTATTCTTCGGCTGTTGCACCGTGTTCTCTCTCTTTGACCACAATCTCATTTCCCCCGCACAAACTGCTACAAGTCACAGCAAATCAGCATTTATATTTGATTTCAAGCTGCATCACTTTTTTTTTCTTACAGAAGGCTTCGTTGAGCAAACACGTATGCACAACCATATTAATAATGCAGTATGGTGATACTGACCTAACTAAGCCTTTCAACCTCAGCTAGTATCTCATCAAGTGACATCCGACTGATACTCTGCACACCACACGTGACAACAGCTGCTGTAGTCCTGCAAGTAGACAAAATGAGATTTCACAGTCTGAAATCAGGTGATACTATTCAGATTATTTCAAAAGAAAAATGAAACAGAACTTCATGAACAAATTCTGTTACATAAAGAACTCCCAACCTTTATCAGTAGAGACAATTTTATTTAGTCCGATAAGCATTAGAAGTTACAGTACTTAATATATTTGAGAATTTCCTCCCTGTATAACATGCAAAAAATATTGGCATTTTAATGAAGCTTAAGAAGATTGCATGACATTTGCACATTGTGTCGTGCCTGTTGCTCAATCATCTCATAACTACACGATGAGCACATACACCCAAGAGAGCACTCACTGAGCTGTGTGGGTTAGTGCAAACAACCCTGAAATTATGATAATGTTATTTTTGTTCATTATCTAAAGATGGAAAGATGATGTAGAGGAGCTTACATGTTGATCAATTCTGTCAAATAATGCAACATGCAGCAGAGAATATTTTGAATATTTTGAACTACCATTCAAAAGTGTGGAAACAGTTTTTTTTTTTTTTGGAAACAAATTAATACTTTTATTTAATGTTCATTTTTTTTTAACACTGCTGTTCATTCATCATACAATTATATATGTTATACTACAACTACTAAAATTACATAATACACTACTGTTCACTACGCATACTTTTTCAGTAAGATTGTTTTATTAAAAATTACTTTTTTTTTAGTAAGAATGCATCACATTTTACATTTACAATGTTTACACATTTACAATGTTACAAAATATTTCATGTCAAATAAATGCTGTTCTTTTGAACTTTCTATTCATCAAAGAATAATGAAAAAAGTTGTATAAAGGCTTCCTCAAAAATATTAAGCAGCGCAGCTGTTTTCAACACTGATAATTATAAATGTTTCTTGAGCAGCAAATCAGCATATTAGAATGATTTCTGAAAGATCATGTGGCACTGAAGACTGGAATAATGACTATTTAAAAATCAGCTTTGCATTACAGGAATAAATTATACATTTTATAATATATTCATAGAGAAAACATGTTATTTTAAATTGTATTAATATTTCACAATAATTCTGTATTTTTTATCAAATAAATGCAGCATTGATGAGCATCCTCTCAAAACAATTAAAAAAGTATTACCAACTCTAAACTTTTGAACGGTATTGTATATGTGCAGGTCATTTTAAGAATAGTTCAGATTTATTAACTTCAAATTAAAATAGCTGGAACTGACACAATTTAAAATCTGTTAGTTTATGTCAGTCTTTACCCACTTGATGCCCCTAGTTACTTAATTAATTAATGTAGGCCACTATTTGCAACCAAAAGCGCTACAGTCCCCTGTCGAACGTAACGAATGCCCTCTGATTTATTTTAAGCTCGGGCAGCAGGGCCCAGTTCTTTTTTTGGGGCCACTGCTGGACTGAAGTCCTGGATTGAAGTTCCAAGTAGTTGGTCGCTGCTGGCAAAGTCCTACGCCTCTTAGAATCATATGAAAGGGTGGCAGCAGCATCAACCGTACCCTGCTCATGCATTTTCCAATGCAACAAAACAATAACTAACTGCCACACATCTGCCAAAAGCCCTGATCATGAGCTTTATCACAACCAAGAACACCTGTGAATAATACATGACCACCAGCTTACGGGGGGACCTCGGCGGCACTGCTAAACAATTTAAGGTGCCTGCTGATGGGTGTTGTATTTTCTTTAAGAGGAATTCCCCCATGACTCTTCCCAGTCGAGTTTTTTGGCCTGACGATAAACAACAGTTTAATACTTGATCTAATCCCAGCCACGAGGTGAGTCCAAACAGCGCGTGCTGCTGCTTGTGCAGATGTTCACATCCAATAATCTATCCATAATTGATGAAACAGGGAGGTCAGATGTAATGGCTTCTGCCGTTGCAGCAACAAATAAATGATTATTGACAAAACGCAGCCAGTGCGGCACTGAGCGCCTGTGAGACAACAAGCTCTGAAGAGAGAGCCGTGTAAGGGACTTCCGTCGGTCACTGCACAGGATGAGGCATAAAGTCTGGGACGTGAAAACCAAGAGGGCCCCTTTACTACGTTGCAAAGAGGGAGTTCCCTATAAAAGTAACAAAAGGAAGGAGGCAGAGGATACAAGGAGGCGAGCGGTAAGTGAGCTACGGAGAGTGCAGCAGGCCAGCTCAGTCCTTTCACCTTTTATCTGGAGGATGGATGTTGAATGTAGAATGCATGGCATGTATGACAGTCAGACTGAATATGGAATTAATGCATCCTCCATCCAGAGCCGCCAGACTGCATGCGACAGAACTGTGCTGTGATGATCCACAGCTGGCCGAATGCAATGCTCTGCACAGTATTATATTTTACAGCAGATTGTTGTTTGTTACACTGAAAAAAAATTAAGTTAACTGGTTTTAAGTCAAAAATATTATTTAATATTGCTGAATCAACCTAAATATATTAATTTATATCAACAAGACAAAATTTTATGGGTTTAATCAAGTAGACAGAGCTCTTTAAGGTAACAATTGCAGGTAATCACTTTTTGCAGGCCAGTTAGTTTTGTTGATGTGGTTGATATGTAAATATTAAAATAATGTGTTCATTTCGGAGAACAACACAACCTTTAAAAAGTCAGTTAATAATAACTTCAATCAGTTGACTAGTTTTTAATTTAGTAAAAGCCATGATCTTTCATTACATATTTATGTAAATGGCAATTTTTAAATATTTATATCTCATTTTTTTGGAATATATGTACTTTCAAAAACTTTCAAAAACTTAAATTAATTCACATATTTCACCTTTTCACATTACTTCAGTCACATTTACTCATCTGTTCATTCATCTACGAAGATACTCCATCCATTCTATGAAAAGTATTGCCATGTTCTAGATTTTTTTTGTACCATTTAGCTATTTCAGACCTCATCTGCTTTTGATTGTGTTGTTAAGTAATATTTCTGGTTAAATATAAGTAAAGCTCTATTGAAAGCATGCTGTTGATTATCACAGAAAATAATTTGACTCGTCTCTGTAAAAAAAAAAAAGAAAACGTGATAGTTATGAGCGCTTGCCACATATTGTAAGCGCTCTTCTGTCAACACACACGCACACACACACACACACACACACACACACACATATATATATAATGTTGTTTACAATCTGTTGTGCAGAGACTAAATTATTTTCTGTGATAACAATATGCCATTGTACTTTTTTATGTGGGTGTGTCAGAGATCGTGTGTGTGTGTTTAAAGGTAACGAGTGCCTGTTTCAGCCCATTGTGCCTCTGTTTGACTCACTGAGTGCCCTGATAGCTCTTAATTACTGGATGAGCTCATAAATATTTTAAGCATATGTTTTCCCGCTTTGTCACTGGAGCTCACAACTAAGAAAAACAAGTTCATCTGCATATTAATTGGGTAAGCGGGGCGGTGGATAGTGTCTGCGTGTGTGAACCGGGGGGGTCTGGTGACAGCAGGAGGAAATGGCACTCTTTCATAGCAGCTGTTCTTTTAGACACCCACCCTCTTATTTATTTCGGAGGAGAAGGTTAGCCCTGAGGAAACTGGCCCGTGCCACAAAGGGATAAAGGAGAACTTTGGAGGGGTACGCAAGGCTGGGGGACTCAGTCTGGCCTCCCAGCAACACCCACCCTCCATCATCTGGGACCCCAAGGAGCCCCTAACGTGTGTCAGGACCTTCATAGCATTCTTGATGGCTGCCGCTAAACTGGAGCATTAGCAACGAGAGGCCAAGGGGAGGCTGTTATAGGGAATTTGAGTGTGGGTCTGTTCACGGGACGCCCCCTTCTCAGCTATTTCTAATGACTAGCGGATGTCCTGTGGGAGAAGTGCACTGTGATTGCAGTCCCGTAAGCATCTGTGGCCCTTACGCTTGAGAAAGGTGCCATTGAACTGACAATATATATGGAAATCCCAGGCAATATTTCTTCAAAAAAGTCGGCAAACCCCAGGCTCCGTCCCAACACATGGTTCAGTGAATAACACATTAGAGGACAGGATTAAATAGGTCCTAATTGAATTTATGGACCCTTAAACTACCACTTAGAGCTCTTAGCGCTCTGCTTTACTTAACCTATCTAAACAAAAACACTTATGATTCACTGTTGGCCTAATGGCATTTGTTCATGGGTGATTTCACAGAGTATGACACTTTCCAAGATGTAGCAACGCTAATGTAAAGCTGGTAATTATTTCACTAGCAGTGCTTGTTCAATGCAAAATAAATTTCAAAACTGATCAAAATGGTGCATAATGAAATAAAACTAATTCAGTTTTTTTTTTACTCTCAAATAAAGCTGCTACATTCAAGTTCAAAAGCAGAGCTAATTAGTTTGACCTTTCCTGTCATAATTAGCATGTATTTGGCAGGAAAACGAGAGGCTGTTCAGCTTCTCCAACTCTCTATTATCATGCAAAATCAGGTCATTGAGAGGTTGTGCGGCTTTGTTTGCTATTCCTATACATTTAATGAGTGAAATCAACTATATCAAGTTCAAGTGGTTTTGTAAAGGTTTTGATAAAAGGAACATATTTATTCAGAGCCAGATTAATTCTTTTGGACTTAATTTGACAAATTGAATTTACTTTAAAGAATTACTAAATTATTAAAGGGATGGTTCACCCAAATATCAAAATTCTGTCATCATTTACTCACACTAACGTTGTTCTAAACCTGTATGACTTTATTTATTCTGTGGAGCACAGAATACTTGAAGTAAATTATGACAAAAGTTAAATTTTTTGGTTGAACTATACCTATTATGCAATTTAAATATTATATATAATTATAGGTATTAAAAAATTTAATAGTATATATATTTAATCAAATATTAAATATATTCAACTATTAAAAATAAACAAATGTTAATAATTTAATTTTGTTAAATAGTATAAGTTCAAATGTGTCCATCAACAGCTTTTAATTCAGTCCCTCATTTACATTTAATCATTTAGCAGACTCTTTTATCCAAAGAGGAGAGCAATAGAAGCAATCAGACCAACAAGAGAGCAAAAAGTCCTTTGACAAGTCTCAGATAGTCAAGCACAGTACCTAGCAAGTTTTTTTTAAATAGAAAAAAATCAATAGAATAGGTAAGTGCTAGTATTAATTTACGCATTTATTCATACATTCATCCATCTACAAAGATACTCAATCCATAGCCATATTCTATATTGTCTGTAACATTTAGCTATTTCAGAACTCATTTGATCGTGGTATAATATTTCAGGTTAAAAAGTAAAGCTCTATTGACAGCATGCTGTTGGTTATCACAGAAAATAATTATACTAGTTTAAGTGTCCTTCTGTCAACACAGTTTTTGTTTACAACCTGTGTAAACAAACAAAAAAAAAACCTTTACATTATCATACAGTTTAAAACAAAGTGGATAATTTTGGAATCTTTAAAAAATTCCCAGCGGGCTATTGGATGGAAAGGGCGCACGTTCAATCTCTAGCTTTATTGTGATCTCCAACTCATTTGAAGAACCAAGCCCCATTGATGTATGTTTCCAAACACGATACACTCTCAGAAATCCTGTGCTTAAAAGACAAAAGGGGCAATTAGAGAAGCTACTGTTGTTGTGCATTAAAGGCTTTGTCCTCTCTTGCTGTCTGCTTCTGGTTGGATTATTACACTTTCAGTGGAGGATTTAACCAGAGGCCAGTTGGGCCATTGCCTGAGGGAGCCCCCCCCCTGCTTTTATTGCCTGCCTTTCATTCTGCCAGGCAATCCCTCTGCAGTCAGTAGGCTCACAGGATAACTTGCCTCAGGCGGTCCCCAAAAACCCTAAATCAGCTCGTCTTATATGTATGCAAGCCCAAAATGTGCCTCACTGCCACCTGATATAACTCATGCTACAAAGAAATGAGAGCTTGTGTCAGCAAGTGATGTCTGCTGTTCTAGTGCCTGGAAGGAAGTTCAGTGCTTTGGCAAATGATTTACAAATGTTAGCATGGGACATGATGTGCAGTCAAAGAGCTTTGGGGAAGGTGTGAGGACTTTTGAATAAAATCTTTGGAGAAATTTTCCTGTATTGCAAAGGAATTCACATAAGCGTAATGTTTAACTAGAAAAGCAAAGCCATGAATGCTGGACAGACAAAGCTTTGTTTGAAAGTTTTGAAAAAAAGTTGAAAAAGCCTTTAATTTTGAAGGATTATAGACCTTACAGAGATAGATAGATCCGTCAGTAGACAAATAGAGAGAGAGACAGACAGACAGACAGACAGACAGATAGATAGATAGATAGATAGATAGATAGATGATTAATTGATTGACTTGTATTACTTTACAATAATACATTCCATATTATTTTCAATGTTGAAAATTGCTTTTTTTTTCAACTGCAAAGTATTTTATTTCAATTTAATGCATCCTTGCTAAATAAACGTATTAAAAATAGTACAGTGTTACTGACCCCACACTTCTGAATGGCAGTGTATATAGATAACACTTCCCAGAATGCATTACCATGTGTTACATTTTTGGAACCGCAATTCAGTACATTGCTTTTCCTGTTATTCCAATGTAACTTCCTTATTAACGCTAATTTCAGAATTACTGGATAGTTGTTTAATTACGAGATAGTTGTTTTATTAACACATCTATAAATACAGAGTGCTTAAATGGTAAATACTAGTCTAAACAACGCAACCTTTTCCAAAAGTTTTTTTTTTCAAGAGAAAAAGTTTCAAGAGTTATTCAGTCTTTATCCTGCTCTTAAACTTACAGCATAGAAGTTCCTCAAAACTCAAAACTGCACCCCTCCTCATGATTATCAAATGGACATAATATATTCATATGTTAAACTTTTAGAATCCACCCTTTTTCAGGCTTGTGAAAAGATCCCTTGTCTGTAAATCTGTAGTACAAGCTGGATTGTCAAATCCCCATGTGTTGGAATGGTTGATTTGGGTTGATGGTTCTATTAAAAGCAGTTTTCCAGGGCTGCTGAGTGACAGTTCTCTGCCAAGCTGGCTCGTGTAGAGGGTAAATATTGCAGGAGGCCAGAGTCTCAGGAGCATGTGTGGTCGGGAGCTGTGATCTCTGATCTCAGGGATAGCACACAGCAGGACGTGATTGCTCGCTGCTGCTCAGTCCGAAACTCGACACGCGCATTTCACACTCTCTCTGCAACCCCAAACCTACCCAGCTCAGCTTTGAATGTCAGAAACATACTCCAGGCCCCCGTTCAGAGCAGCACATCACCGCTTTTAGCTCAAACAACTGCTTGTTACTGATCACTCAACTCTCCCTGGGCTGCAGGTGAAAGTTTCCACCGGCATGGAGAGCTGCAGTGTATTGCAGGTATTTTGGGGCTTCGTGAAGGAGATTGCTGTAGAATACTAATTAACATGTTGATAGGAGATGTTCACGAGTCGCTAAGCACGATGACTTGAATTCATTATGTAAACAAAAACTTTTATTTTGGATGTGATTAATCACGATTAATCGTTTGACAGCCCTAATATATATATGATGCTTTCTATCAGTATGCTGCTGAATTGCTGCTGCTGTTGATTATTGTTGTATTTGTAGATTATTGCTGTTGCTGCTGCTGCAAGCAAGTATAGGAACTAGCTCTAATGACTGCTGAAAAATTAGCTTTGCCATCACAGAAATGAATTACATACAATATATTAAAACAGAAAAACTGTTATTTTAAATGGTAAGCATGTTTCACAATATGACTGTTTTTAATGATTTTTTTTAAATGCAGCCTTTGTGATCACAAGAGTATTCTTTCAAAAACAAAAAATCTTTAAAAAATGTAAATTTAAATTAAAAATTTAAAAAATCTTACCAACCCCAAAGTTTTGAACAGTAGTGTATACATATAATTCATAAATTACATGTATCGAACTAAAAAAGGACTGTTGTATTATGATATGAGGCTGACAAAAAAAAAAAAAAAGCTAAAGGCACTGTTAAGAATATACACATGTCACAAAAAGGCCTTAAATAGACTATCTGCAAAATTAATATTACTTGGGGTGCTGCAGTTAAACTGCTCCATTGAAAATTGAGGAGTGTGATTAGGCACAGGAAAAGACAAAAAAACAAGCTACTTATATTTACCAGCAAAAGAGACGCTAACAGCAGCAGAGCTGATAGTAAGACTGACACGAAAATAGGGTGAGAATTATAGCTGAATTTCAGCATTTTTGCATCATTTGCTGCTGGCCTGCTAGTAAGACAAAGGCCTTTCATAACATGACGATGGTGGCATTGACAAGCTGCCCATGTTGCTGTGAAGAACGTCTCACTCTATCACTTTAAACCTTTTTAAAAGATAAATAAAAGTAGAGAGGAGTGCCAGAATTACACAAGGAGTGCAAATGTAAACAAGGGTGCCAGACATAGGAGGTGAGAGAGAAAGACAAAGGGGGAGAGTGAAACATAGAAAATGTGTTTCTCCTCCACCCCTATTTTGATGCCCGTTTTTTGAGCGCATAAATATTTGATGAAATGGGCCGAAACCGAAGCCATATAACATTCCTGCATTCCTGATGCTCGCTACCCCCGTAAGCCATAAACATTAAAGGCATGATTGAGTGCATTAAAATGAACTCATTGGAACAGCACATTGATTACTTGATGGAGAGTCCCCCTACTCTAATACAATAAATAGGGCCAACAGAATATTGCGTTTGCATATGGGAAAGGACGCAGTGTGGTATGTGCTGGTGGGGAGGGGGATTTAGGTCCAGGACACATGCTTTTTCCCCAGCACAGGCCCTGGCATCATGCTTTGTCCCCTCAAATCTATCTTTTTAAACGATGTGTACATTTGGTCTCAGTGGGAAGTTAATTAGGTCCAGAGATTGCTTCAGGTATTGTTCAAGTAATTTAAAATGTCAGAATATGCAGGATGCCTGGTCTGACCCAGGCGCTCTCGGTACTTCTGCAATATCAGGAGTAGCTAATTATTTTCCTTCTTTTGGTCGGCAGATTTGCTGGTAGAAAGAGAACAGAAAAGGAATAATAATTGGAAATATTAATGAGGTGGGTTTGTTGGACCCAAAAGACTTTTGTAATATCTCACTGGCAGTAGAATGTTTGCACTCATGGTGAACCTCCAGATATTTTGGCTAGAATTAACTGCGGTTGCTGTAAAAGTGTCACACTCCCGTTACAATAGTCATCAATCCTACTGTCACTTGTGGAGTGAGAGTACGGCTACTATTGTACTACTTCATCCAAAAATGAAAATTCTGTCAAGCCTGCATGCTGTTATTTCTTCTGTGAAACAGAATGAAGAAACTTTACTTAGTTCTTTTCTATTTCCATACAATGGCACTGAACGGTCCCATACAGTTCATATTGGCCACAGGTTGTCAAGCTCCAAAAAAGCACTATAAAGTTACTAAGTAGTTAATATGACACAGGTGCTATATTCCCAGTCACCTGAACTCATAAGATAGATTTGCATTTTAGAATTGCAGCAGAGGGAAAAGTTATCAGTAAATATTAAAATGGTACAAATTTAGCCCTGTTCCTTACACAAAACCATTGAATTACAGAAGTTCAGAAGTCTTGGAACATAGTACAATAATGTATGTGTTACTTACACTAGCATTCAAAAGCTTGGGGTTGGTAAGTAAAAAAAATAAAAATAAAAAAAACCCCGAAATGTATTTATTTCACATTTTTTAACGTTTTAAGGCTGCATTTGTCTGATTAAAAATGCAGGAAAGCAGTAATATTGTGAAATATTATCACAATTTAAAACTATTTTCTATCGCAGTATATTTTAAAATGTAATGTATTCCTATTATGGAAAGATGAATTTTCAGCAGCCATTATTTCAGTCTCCAGTGTCACATGATCCTTCAGAAATCATTCTAATATGTTGATTTGTGGCTCAAGAAACATTACTTATGATCAACAGTTGTGCTGATTAATATTTTTGTATTTTTAAGGATTCTTTCAGGATTTTTTTTTTTTTTTAAAAGTCTTTACTGTCACTTTTGATCCATTAAATGTATTAAAAATCAATCAATCAATCAATCAATTTTACTGACCTTAAACGTTTGAATGTATAGCACTGTTATAGTGTTTTTGTACCTTCAACAGCCCCTGGTCACCATGAATTTTCCTTGTATATGGAAAATATCTATGCAAAGGCCTTTATCTAGACATATATAGATCTACAGCTATTCAGTTTTAGGTGAACTATACCTTAGTTGTTTCTTGTTTTGCCTCTAGCACCCGGCTATATGCTAAATGCAAATAGGAGGGTCACGCTGAGGACTTGCGTTCTTTCAAGACCACAGTTTTGTTTCCTCTGGTGTTGCTGATTTACATTATGTCTCACAGATAATTATCAAGGCACTGGCCTCTGTCAGCTGTAAGGTGCCTGTTCTGTGTGTAGCCACCAGAAGCAGACATGAAGCTGTGGCTGGAGGACAAGCCTGAGGCAGTGGACGCTCTCAAATATACATCAGCTCCTGCAGCTCAGATATACTAACAGCTCAGATATGCTAAAGTATCTCATCCTTTAATAATCCTACTTATATTTTAAGTTAAAATATAACTTTACAATAAGGTGCTATTCGTTAACACTACATTATTTAACATGAACTAACAATAACAAATACTTCAAAAGGATTTATTAAAATTAGTTAATAATAATTTTACTATTTACTAATACATTATTAAAATCAAAAGTTTTATCTGTCAATATTATTTGTTCATGAGTTAACATGAACTAACAAAGAACAGTTTTTTATTAACAATTTATATAACCATAACAAAGATTAATAAATACTGTAACAACTGGATTGCTCATTGTTAGTTAATGTTAGGTTAAGCATTAACCAACATTAACTAATGGAACCTTATTATAAAGTGTTACCCAGGCAGAATTTTTTTTTAATTCAATAATTTAATATTATTTAATTTAACATTATTTAGTATAATATTATTTAATCCAGCTAGAAAAAAATAAAAAGGTAGAGAAAACATATAAATTAGGTAACATTTAGGTTAGGAAACACTATTCACTATTAACTAGTTTATTAACATGCATATTACTAGAATATTGGCTGTTCACTAGTACTTAGAAAGAACATATTAATGCCTTATTCTTCATGATCATATTCTAGATCCCTTAACCCTACCCAAACTACTACAACAACTACTTTACTTACTTTCTATAAGCAGCAAATTAGTAGTTTATTGAGGGGAAACTTCTGGTTATTAGTTAATGTACATTACTTTATTGTATTTTATTTTATTATTTTATTTTATTATTTTATTTGAATCAAGTCTTGGAGACAATGGACACATAAAAATAAACATTTCTTATGAGGTATATTATTTCCATAGCGTTGTGTTAATAAGTGCAATAGGTTAATTTTCAACCTTGTTCGTACTGAATTATAGATCCACTGCGTGGAGTATTGTACATTAAGATATTAACAGAGCTTTCTTTGAACACCACATTGGATTTACTAGCTATCTGTCCATCCTCCTAACCATAACTTCTCAAGTACAGCAGTTTATACACAGTAAGACTCTCTAATGTTGCTTCACAAAAGCTGACCATTTACTGTTACAAAACCCACATGATAATACAGTACGTAATAGGTGGATACCATTATTACAATCTCCTCGTTTTAACCCTCTTTGAGTGTCTGTATAAGAATTCCATCGGCATAACAAACGAAAGAGCAGCAGATGGTTAACTCTCCAATTGTCTTCTCTGTTTAGTGAGGGGAACACCTATTCAAGCCGCACATTTTTGATCTACGGGGAGAAAATGGCAAAGATTCTTTTATATTCAAATGAGAACATTATCATAAGGCGCCCGACAATAGCAAAGTCCCCTTCTGTTAGTGTCTCATTTGAATAGCTTATATCTTCAAGACACCTCTTCAGGAGATTAATTTGGGCTTTCGTCCCCGGCACGGGACACCTCTGTAGCTGGGAAGTGTCATGCATCCAACTCTGTAATTCATCATGAAAGGGCCCCTTTCAAAGATGAGCGAAATAACTGTCAATGTGGTAATGAGTGATGTAAACACAGAAGATTAATTAGGTTAAGTAGCCTCATACGTGTGAGTCAAATCTTCGGGCATATATGGGTGCCCACTGTTTTTTTCCTGTCCTGACAGGGAAAAACTATCCATCTTTTGTCAGATGTTTCAAAATGGGGCTGATCTGAGGGAAGTCTTTTTGTGGCACCTGTGGCAGTCTCTATGAGTGCGTACGTTGGAGACAGAGACAGAGAAGCCGCCCCCGATTAGAGATGTAGACCAAAAGAGGATCAGACGCAAACATGTCAGCATCTTTTAATGTGTGTATCAAGTCTTTCAGGCATCTCAAGGAAGCCAAACAAAACAGAAATGACAAGCTGGTATTTGGCAACTCAGAGAGTGAGAAGGCAGGGGTGGGGGGCTAGAGAAAACTTTTATTTCTCCAATCATTCTCCGCAGGGAATACATTCACTCCACTGTCATCTTCTCAGTGAATTACAATTAACCTGTCTTTCTTTTATTTCTTTTTCTTGTACGTCCCCTCCTCCCTCCGTACGACAGGGGACTCGTTGAGGTGTTTCTGTTCAACCATTTGGTAATTTCATTTAAACGCTATAATTAATGCACATTATTTAAAATCACTAATTATAGTTAAATGACTACAGCATCTTCACAGCATGCCTGACACGAATACTTGACCTGCAGATTGATCATGCAATCAGTGCAAGGAAGAGCTGGGGGGAAAAAACTCTGATAATGAATCAACTGAGCAGCAGCATAAAATATCCATGCATAGATATAGTTTATCAAATTAAATTATGTATTACTTTAGGGTACATTTACACAAATAATATCATCAAAAATAATGCTTACATGTTCAGTGATGTTTAATAAAATGTAAACCCAAAGCATCATATGACTGAAAAAAAGAACTTTGACTACTACGTGCCAGTGACCAGCACAAATTAATAATTACAATTTTCAAAATTTATTTTAAGTTTATTCTTATTTATTTAAAGTTCAACATTTATTTAAAATTAGATTTTTCAAACAATATAATTTACTCTGACCTAATCATAGCACACACACACACACACACACACACACACACATACACACACACACATATATATATATATACATGAATTTTAATGTGAACAATGTGAATTTTAATGTGTACAATGTGAATTTTCAATGTGAACTTTTAATGTGTATTTTTTTTATTTTAGTTAATGATCATGCAATTTTCATTTATCAGTTTAATTTAATCGAGCCATTAACTCATAGGCAGCTATTGACTCAATAACAATAAATAAATATATAAAAACATAAATTAATTTTAAAATAATATTAATAATTATTATTATTAATTAAAATGATAAAATTTCGTCTATAAAGCCAAATGAAAATGTCCTTACATTGCCACTAGGTATTTTTCCTTCAACACTCTATCATACACAAACTGTCCTTTATTTGATCTGTTCCCTTTATCATTCATTCATTCATTCACACCTTATCACCCTTGTCTCCCTCTTCCTAACCTGGCTGTCTCTTTGCTGTGTTCAGTCTGGGCTGTCCTCTCCATCAGGAAGCAGTGGGTCTGATCCAGCCTCATCAGGCGGCTCCTCCAGGGCTGTCATTGAGGGCGGGGCAGGGGACTCACACCATATGGCTGACCGAGGCCCCACAGCCTCCCCAGGGGCGATGAGAAAGCTCACTCCTGATCAGAGCTCAGAGAGGGAATCAGAGAGAAAACAAGACAGAAAGAGAAGAAAAGACATAAACTATATCACTATTTGGAAAGGGAGCTCCAAATTTTCAACACACTATGATTTATTTTATTATATTCAGAATTTTTGTTCAGTTTACTAAATGCATTTATTTATCACAAATAAACATTACTTTCAGAAAAATACAGGAAATTCACAAGGTCGCATTGGAAATCGCATTCCAATGATACAAATGGACTTGTCCACACCCGTTCCGGCAGCAAGCTGTTCCTTCAGAGAGCCATTACGAGTAAAGTTAGGGACCCCTCATCGTTTGGGAGCCACTCAACAGGCAGCGGCCCATCCCACTGAATCCAGCTGTTCAGAGATGAGCCACCTTGCCAGAAAATAACCATCCTGACATTTTGAATATGCTTCTGTGGGGCTTAGCAGCACACCAAATATTTGCATGCCTTTTGTCTCCAAAGGCAAAGGAGATAGGGGAGAGTCAACAGCGTTCACCTCCTGAGATAGACACGTCTAAATGGAGCTCACATCCCCGCACCCCCGACAGGTCTCTCATCGCCCTGTGAAGCTCACCTCCTGGAGGGCCCAGTGATTGAGAGGAGCCCTTAGCCCAGCTCTTTTATCCTGGGAACGTTGCTCTGACCCCCCTTTTTACTGCTGCCACTGAGAGAGAGAAAGAGAGTGAGAGGGAGAAGAAAACACATTGGATTATTTGATCAGGATGTTTTGAGCACATGCATGGCTGTTAGAGAGTTGTTGTTGTTGTCATTATTATTATTATTATTATTACTGTAGTAGTATTGTATAATTTATAAGTTCATAATAATAATAAGAAGATTGTGCGTAATTAAATAATGCCTAATTAAACTGAATAATAATAATAATAATATTATTGTTAATACTACTATTATTTAGCTAATACTACTACTACTACTACTAATAATAATAATAATAATAACAATAATAATTGCTGTAAATTAATACTAATACTAATACTAAAACTATTTAAACATGGCCTAATTGAACTGATGATGATGATGATGATGATGATGATGATAATGACTATTATTAAGTTTAGTTAGTTAGTTAGTTAGTTAGTTAATAATAATAATAATAATAATAATAATAATAATAATAATAATGATAATAAAATATTGATGATGATAATGATGATGATGTTGATGAGGATTCAGGTTAAAATAGTACTTCTACTACTACTAACCTATACCTAACAGTCTTCTTTGTAACCAGAGATGGCTGTATCATTAGCAGTATGAATGGAATCAGTGCTGGCAGTGAGTATTATTAGGACTGAGATTGGATGCTAGCATTTGTATGGTTTACAGGGACACCTATTGGCCGGGCTGTAGAAAAATATGACAGAGTAGACCGCATGTCTGTGTCATGAGGGACTGGGGGAGACAGTATGACAGGGCTGTGAGAATGCAGCACTGGGTTTTGTTCAGCTTAATATGCAGCATTAGACCATTTTAATCCTCATGCCCAACCACTGAATGTAATAAACTGATTTTGACAACCTCACTTCAGAAATACTTCAAAATTTGTGTCTCTGAATTCAATCAAAATGTGTCATTGAATTTGCTCGTTTTGATACAATAATGTTAATTATTTCTGTAAAATGTATAAGGACCATCCTCTGTATTTGTAAAGTAATAAAATAAATATGATTTAATACTAAAATAACTAAAATGTAAATAACTAAAAATGATCAAATAAAATAACATTTTGCATAATTTATATTTTCAGATTAATATATTAATCTGGGAATATAATAGTACACCATAAATACCTCAAGAACTGTGACTAAGAATGACAGAAATAATTTTATTTGTACCTAAAGAATTTAATAATTTAATGTGATTTAGGTCTGTATTATCATGTCAGCCCAGTGACGTACATATCACCCCAGGACATGAAAAAATGGTGTAAAAGATTGATATCTTACTACTGTAAATCTATTAATGAGATCATAGGGGACAAAAAAATCATGAAGCACCAGAATCATTAATTAACCTCTTTAGGAATGAATGCTTAAGAGAACCTACTCATACGTCCATACCACACACAAACACACACACCTAAAATCCTTGCCAAACATTAATCAGTCACTTCGTATTTCTTAAATACTATTTACTATTATCACTGGGTTTGAATGTGTCACCAAAGTGAAAATAACATTGTTACAAAATGAAAGGCATTGTGTTCTAACACAAGACCAGCAGAAGCAATGACCTGAAATTGTATTCTCACAGAAGTGTTTAATTTAATCTATTAGTCTTTAATTTAATTTAATTTAATTTAATTTAATTTAATTTAAAATTATTTAATGGCTTTCATTAGATTTGTATAAAATGCATTTGTTATACAGTAATTTTTTTTAAATGTATTATTAAATTTAATTGTATTTATTTTTCAATATTTCATTATAATTGTTATTGTCAGCTTTACTTTTGGTAACATTTGTTTACTCTTATTACTGATGATGTAGAATCACACTTGTTTCTGAATCTGGGTCTTTGTGTTATTGAATCACAAGGATTCTCATTGAGTATGGATAACCATTGTTTACAGGGGATATCGGGACTAGCTTTAGATCGGCTCCCTGACCTGATGTGTGGTGTTTTTTTTTTTCAGTCTCTCCATAGAGACTGAAATTGGAATAATGAAAAAGAAGCTTTCCGAGAGAGAGAAAACAGAATGTCTCCCAAAAGGGCCAAGGCTCTGTTTTTGTTGGGAACATTCCTGTTTTGCTCAACAGGTGTCATTGGCACCTTAACACCCAACTAAACGACAGAGACTTCTCTACATGTTTCATCGTCACCTTTCTTGGACGTGCTACCTTAGAAAACACAGTGTATACAATAAATGGAATAATTCATGAGATGTCATTAAAAATGAAACTTTCTCTCACTTTCTCTCCTTAGACTGGAGATGAAGTTTGGGATTCAACATAATGGACTCAAGATGCTCTGAAGTTTCCTTTCCTGTACCTTCTCATCCCCACTAAAGATGATGGAAGCCTCCAATCCCCGTTTGCCTTTCCCCAGAAAAAAGAAGAGCAACCTTCACATTAATTGCAGCGAGACTGTTACGTATCCGGTCCATGAACTTCCGTCTGCTAGCCATCAGAGGTCACCCTTTCCATTTTCATTGACTCTCGCACGACACACGGCGGCGACAGATGAGCCTGATCACAAAATGGCAGACACAACAGCGTCCCGTCAAGTCACAGCTGATCGTCAAGAGTCAAGTCAAGTCATATTTGATCGTCATGAGTCAAGTCAAGTCACAGTTGATCGTCATGAGTCAAGTCAAGTCACGGCCGGTCTTCAAAGGTCAAGTCAAGTCACAGTGGATCTTCATGAGTTAAGTCAAGTCACAACTGCTCTTTCTGAGTCCCATCAAGTCACAGTTTATTATCATGAGTCTAGTCAAGTCACAGCTGATATTCATGAGTCTAGTCAAGTCACAACAGATCTTCATGAGTCAGGTCTAGTCACAGTTGATCGTCATGAGTCAGGTCAAGTTCCAGTTGTTCTTCAGGAGTCAAGTCAGGTCACAACAGATCTTCATGAGTCAGGTCTAGTTCCAGTTCATTATCATGAGTCAAGTTTTGTATCTCGGATTCCCCCTCTCGTCTTGCCCTACTCGGATACTGTTTGCCCCTGCCTGGACCTTTGCCTTGTACCTGGATTTATCTCTCTAGTCTCACCCTGTTGATTCTGTTCGCCGATCGTAGACCCACACTAGCCCTAGGTTTATTCTTGTGTCTTGCCCTCTATATACCTGTTGCCATTGTCTGACCCTTGCCTGTTTCTGACCACGTCTCTTAAATAAAAGCTTGCAGATGGATCCGCACGTCTCCCGTCTTGTCAACCCCGTAACAGAGACATTCTCATTCTCTGTTTCTCTCTCTAACTTTTTTCTTGTCTTTTTAGTTTGACACTTTTTCTTGCTCTTCTTTCTCTCTTCCCCCTTCTTGCTATATTAACTGACACAGAAGTTGTCCAGTTTTGAAGCCATCAATGATAACCCAAAGCCAATCCTACTTCACTAAAGAAAAAGGTAACACTTTACAACAAGGTCCCATTAGTTAGTTTTAATTCATGCATTAACTAACATTAACTAACAATGAGCAATACATTTGTTACACTATGTATTAATCTTTGTTAACATTAGTAAATAATAATACAGTTCATTAATACAGCTCGGGTCCATTAAAGAATATTAACAGATACAACTTTTGATCTTAATAATGCATTAGTAAGTATTAAAATTGAACTATGATTAACAAATGCTTCATAAGTGTTTATCATTGTTAGTTCATGTTAAATTAACTAATGTTAACAAATGGCACCTTATCGTAAAGTGTTACCGAAAAAGCTTTCCAACAGCACTCCTGTCAGACCCAAGGACACAACTGCTATGCATTTATTGACAATCAAGGCTTTGTAACACAACAGTGATTTAACATCACCTATTTATTTAAAGAACAATTTCCAGCTGAATGCATGATTTCAATACACCCTATGAGTGACGCCTGACAATTCAAGGCGCCTCTATCAGCATAATTAGAAAAAGCAAACATGGGATAGCAGCCCTGTCGGATATTTCTGTGTCTCAATTATTCATTAATGTGAAATTGTGCTTGTCTCAAGTGCAGCTTTGTCATTTCCTCTAGTGACACAGATCCTGGTCGTTGTCTGCCGAGCCTGCCCACCCCCTCAACAACTCCTGTGCCAATTTCCTCAGCAGACAAAAGTTGTTTAGGAATCTATTTCCGCCTTAGTAGCATGGAAATTCTTGATTTGTCTTTATGCTAAAACCATTTGTATTACACAAGACTGCAATAAATAATAAATTGTGTATGATAGAGCATGGAAAAAAAAACATGTCATAAGAACAAACCGTTCTGTGCTATAAAAAATATGCTGTGCTCTGGCTTTCAGAAAGTGTGACTAACTAATAATAATAAGAATAAATATAATTTACATATAATAAATACATATATAATATAAATAACAATAATAATTATTATTATTATAAGAGTATACTCTTTCATTTCATAAATGACAAAATCATCTAGACTCTAACTTAAATCTATTAAATTCCTTAAGACTAATGTGGTGAAGCCTAATTATAATCTGGTCTGCAGACATTATTAACATAGAGAATCTGCCTTTTTGGTGTCTTATAAGACGGCCACTAGGAGAGGCAAATGTGATGTAAAAGATATTTCATGTAAGAGTCAATGAATAAAATAATAGGGGTATGAAAGGCTCTGCAAATGACCCTCAGTGGAAGAAATTTTCTACATGTTTTAACCTCTCATTTTAGCTGGCATACTTTAATAAGCTCTTATTTAAATGTATTCATTAAACATGGTCTGAGGACTTTAATGTATTTTAAATATGGCCTTCAGTATCTCAGATAAATGACTATTTAGACAAGAGAGTGACACAGAACATTGTTTTTCAGAAACATATTTCAAACTGATTGTTCCATAAATCATCTGATGAAATTGTATATTTTTGTTGGCACCTCTGCAATACTAACGTGATTTGATGTTTGAATTTAATTAATGTAAGGATGCTATTGAGGGTAACAGTGTTTGTCAGTAATTGCCATTGTTTTGCAGTAAGCTACACATTTGCATGACATGCAAACCACAATAATAAAGAACAGTTTAATTGCAAACCCCTAATGATGTTCTTTGTGGTTCCTCATGTACATGAAACATCTTTGAGTGTTGAATGAAAATGCTGCTCAGTGTCAGTTCATGCATAATTTGTGCTGCATATGTTGCATGTGCAGGTGAGTGTCTTTTAATGAGAATTCAGCAACACTCAAGGAAAGGCTACAAAAACAGCTCTTACGCATTTTAAAAGCACATGCCTTGCCAGATATCATTTATAATTAGCCAGCAGACAATTTTGTTAAAATTTCACTAAAATTAAGACAAATATTTCAACTAATGCACATAGTTCTGACTTACTCAGTTGTTTAGATCTGGATTTATCTGGATTTGCAATTTCAAACCATAAACAATCAGAGGAGTTGTCAAGGGTCAGTGTGGTCTATGGATCTTGTTATAAGGGGGTCGAATAAATGCATCTTTAGGGGGGGCTGGGAATATAAACTTATCCCCGGCCCCATGATTTCCAGCAACAGCTCTGTTCATGGTCACATCTATCTATCTATCTATCTATCTATCTATCTATCTAGGGTTTCTATATTATTAACTTAACTTATTATCAATTTCTATAAACCGGTTAAAATGACAAATTAAAGTTAAAGAAAAAGAAGAAGAAGAGATCGAGAATATAAAGTAAATCAATGTTATTCAAACATAAATAATATAATTTAAAAATAAATCAAATAAAATGTATTTTTCTATTTTAAACCTGATTAATTATTACATACCATTTGTAAGCCTGCGTTGACCGAAATGGTCATTTTCTCTCCCTCTCTTTTTGCTGGCATCAGCGGAAGCCAAAGAAGAGAGAATTGGGGAAGATGGGTTAAGATATGTTGATGAAAAGGGATAAAAGAAGGGCATAATCGTATTCCAGTATATTTAAGAGCGTATCTTGGGGTTTTTAAGCAGCTGGCAACCCTCGTCCCCAACGTTTATCAATTATTACTTATCTTAGAGGTTTCTATGCACAGGGATCTAAGACAGTTCTAAAGGTTTTTTTTTTTTTTCAGCCACTTCCCAATTTTTTTTTTTTTTTTTTTGTGCTAAGCACAGCCCATTAGAGGCT
>NW_015670982.1:651406-652640 GCF_001515625.1 Sinocyclocheilus rhinocerous | reverse complement strand
ACAATTTTATATTTTTGTTGGCGCCTCTCCCTAACACTAAGGTGATCTGATGTTTGAATTTAAATAATATGGGTAACAGTGTTTTTCAGTGATTGCCATTGTTTTACAGTAAGTTACAAATTTGCATGACATGCAACGCACAACAATAAAGGACAGTTAATTGCAAACCCCTAATGATGTTCTTTGTGGTTCCTCATGTACATGAAACATCTTTGAGTGTTGAATGAAAATGCTGCTCAGTGTCAGTTCATGCATAATTTGTGCTGCATATGTTGCATGTGCAGGTGAGTGTCTTTTAATGAGAATTCAGCAACACTCAAGGAAAGGCTACAAAAACAGCTCTTACGCATTTTAAAAGCACATGCCTTGCCAGATATCATTTATAATTAGCCAGCAGACAATTTTGTTAAAATTTCACTAAAATTAAGACAAATATTTCAACTAATGCACATAGTTCTGACTTACTCAGTTGTTTAGATCTGGATTTATCTGGATTTGCAATTTCAAACCATAAACAATCAGAGGAGTTGTCAAGGGTCAGTGTGGTCTATGGATCTTGTTATAAGGGGGTCGAATAAATGCATCTTTAGGGGGGGCTGGGAATATAAACTTATCCCCGGCCCCATGATTTCCAGCAACAGCTCTGTTCATGGTCACATCTATCTATCTATCTATCTATCTATCTATCTATCTAGGGTTTCTATATTATTAACTTAACTTATTATCAATTTCTATAAACCGGTTAAAATGACAAATTAAAGTTAAAGAAAAAGAAGAAGAAGAGATCGAGAATATAAAGTAAATCAATGTTATTCAAACATAAATAATATAATTTAAAAATAAATCAAATAAAATGTATTTTTCTATTTTAAACCTGATTAATTATTACATACCATTTGTAAGCCTGCGTTGACCGAAATGGTCATTTTCTCTCCCTCTCTTTTTGCTGGCATCAGCGGAAGCCAAAGAAGAGAGAATTGGGGAAGATGGGTTAAGATATGTTGATGAAAAGGGATAAAAGAAGGGCATAATCGTATTCCAGTATATTTAAGAGCGTATCTTGGGGTTTTTAAGCAGCTGGCAACCCTCGTCCCCAACGTTTATCAATTATTACTTATCTTAGAGGTTTCTATGCACAGGGATCTAAGACAGTTCTAAAGGTTTTTTTTTTTTTTCAGCCACTTCCCAATTTTTTTTTTTTTTTTTTTGTGCTAAGCACAGCCCATTAGAGGCT
>NW_015670982.1:637526-647510 GCF_001515625.1 Sinocyclocheilus rhinocerous | reverse complement strand
GCACAGCCCATTAGAGGCTCATACAGCGTCTCTGAGGAAATGATTGTTTCTGTGACACTTTCAACTGCTCCATCTCCACTGGAAAGTGACCCAAGCATGTAAAAACAGCCAAAATAATTTTTATGTTTTTTTTTTTTTTTAATTGGCTCACTCACTGGACTTTATCTTTAAACTTAAAAAAATGAAAGTCAAGCCCCTTAGTCGTCTATTAGGTCAGATAAAAAGCAATGTAGGATTATATTTCAAATACTTTAAGTTGTTCTGATTATTTTCTAGCAATATTGGAGGGAAATAAGATGTTGGGAGTCTTTCTGTAATTTTCATGGAATCCTTAGAAAAATAAAACATAATTTTGCTACTTCATAAGCATCAAAAATGGATTGAGAACTGTAAAAATACCCATTTATCTATGATTAAGAGTCTTATTTTTAATTGAACCTAATTGTCATTTAATTACACATGCACACATCAATTTTGTAATTTTTTGTTCGATATGGATCCACTTTCTTTTTTAATTAGGCAACGAACAGAATATTTACATAAGTACAAGGGTCATTCATAATTCATCATAATTAAACCATTTCCCTGGGTTGCACTCTTGACCACCTGTTGGCATTCGCACTAAATATTTAACAGCATATTTTCAGCCCCCTTCTTCTTAGTTCTAGCTCTTTGATGTTTTGTTCCACATTCATCCACTTTTTTTGCATGTACTCAGTGGATAAGTCTAGAAATAATCGGAGTCGTCTCTTACAGACTCAAAACTTTGCATTTTAACTTTTGTCTGGAGATCCCTTTTTCCTCCTCAATATGAAACATCATCTTTAATAAAAGTGGAAGCTGGGAGAGAAACACGAAAAATCGGCTCTAACCATACAGAGGCGCAGGTCTCTGGGAGACTGATTATCATCATTCCTCAGTGCTAGACTTCTCAATAATTAGAGGATGTGTTGCTTTGCTGCTTTGGCCTTGATTGTTCTCCCAGGCTCGGCGTCAATTACCACGGCCCTTGTCTCTCCCTGTGCTCTTTGCCTTACGGCTGCTGAAGAGCTTTGCACATGAAAGGTCCGTTAACGTCCAGCAATTGCGTCATAGGAACGGACACGAAGCAGATTTAGTGAACGGGACACTGGGCTTGAGCTTGTGCCATTTGCCTAGCTGGGGGTGATGGAGAATACAACGAAATGTAAAGAGGAATAAGGTGCTTATGATTGGAAAAGATTTACGTATTTTTGCTTTTGCTACCGTTGCACATTCCTCAAAATCTTGCTATAAAGGGTTCTAAATGTTCTGCTTCAGTTACTAATTTTCGACATCAAACCGATCCACTGTCAAATGTAAACAAAATAGATGATGGGCCAAGACTATACCAATTACTGTATGCCACAAACATAAACACAAAAAGCTTGCGTTATGTTACTGTTCAAAAGTGTATGGTCAGTAAGAGTTCGAAAGAAATGAATGCTTTTATTTAGCAAGGAAAGTGAAATTAATAATTGTCAACATTAATAATAATAATAATACATATTTATTGAGCAGCAAACCAGCATATTTGAATGATTTCTGAAGGATCATGTGACATTAAAGCCTGGAGTAATGGCTGCTGAAAATCCACCCTCAAATACATTTTTAAATTGTAATAATATTTTCCAAATATTACCTTTTTTTACTGTATTTTTGATCAAATAAATGCAGCCTTGGTAAAACTTCTTTCAAAAAATATTGACAGAAACAGAACGGCATATATCCAGATTTCATACTTTAATATTTGTTAAAAATTCCAAATAATTCCTACAATAATATATATATTTTTTTTTATTTCTAACGCACAATTATCAAAAATCCTCATGATTGAAAGAAGCAGAGATGAGAGAGAAAAGAAAACTCTCCTAGATGTGGAAGTGCCTTTCCAGCTGTACCTGACTGATGTTTCTATAAAATAAGAATTACCAAAATGTCCACCAAGCTGTACCCACATTTTAAAGACCTCACGAGACCAGTCTTGAAACAATGGTTATTCTCATCCATTCAGTCACAGTCAAATACGGCCAGATTTCCAACTAATTCCAGATAATAACATTGTGTTTAATTAACATTCGACAATTAAAGCAGTAATTATTAATCATAGCTAGCTCCCCACAGGCACAAGTAACTCATTACTGGAGTTCCTCCAGCGCTCATTTTGAAGACAATTGTTCTCATAGGCATTGAGTTCAATTACATAATAACACTCTTGTTTATATCTCCATTGTAGAACGTGTAGCGGTCAGAGTTCAAATAAGATTCTGCACAATAGTGAAAAATGTGAGTCTTTTTGCTCCCAAGAGAAACTCAGAATATCTCCATCACTGTCTTTTCAATTTTGGGATGATTTCACACTGCAAGTTGTGTACATATGATACCTGCTATGTGATTGCCATCTTAGCTGTGACTGTCTCTGGATTGCTCTGTGTATAAATAGAAATCATTGATTGGTCCGATGATAGCTTTGATTCTTATTAGGGGCTATTCTTTCTTTGTTGTCATGGGAATAAGCTGTGAAATGCCACAGTGACAGCTCTTATTTGCCTCAGAGGCTCAATGGGTCTGGCTGGTCCAAGGTTATGTGACCTTCCACCACACAGCAGAGAGAAAGAGAGAGAGAGTCTGTGAAAGCCAGTGTGAATAGAGGCTCGGAGTTCATAACTCTACCACACCACCTGCTGTAGATCAGGATTATTGAATGGGAATGTCAATCATTTGTCTGAAGCAAGATTGGTTATGAGATGATGATATTATCAAGAATCACGGAACTTCAGCATTCACAAAAGCTGTAAATTTGCTTGGACAGATCTGCAGTAAGAGCTTTTAAATACATGATAGAAAAGTAGGCAAATATATCGATGCTTGTCGAAGAAAAAAATAATTATTCATGATATATATCTTCAAAATCAAATGAACTTCATACACAAAGCAATTTGTTCATTTGATATGAACAAGAAATTTACTATTCCTCTGAGGTTACGATATTCTATAAATGTAAAAGTTAGTTCAGGTCCTCTAATATGATTGGTCAAGCAGCGTTCCAAGAGTCCTGATATAACAGTCCAACAGCACTTGGAATTTTCATCCGCTTTGACAATTCATTTGTATCACTCAGCTTGTCATTGTTCGCGCATGCTGGACAGACACACTAGTTGGTGGCGAAAAGTGACTGTCTTTATGAACGAGTACTCTGAATCATTCATTCAACCGATTTGTTCAAACATTCTGATTCAGGAATGAAACAAGTGACTCTCTGCAGTCGAATACTTTCCTACATTTAGTATACCTAAGGTGAAAAAGAGTGCATGATATGAGTTGCATGCTTGGATTTTATAGTATTCATTAAACAGTAGGTAAAAAAGTACCCAAATGAAGTATGAAATGCGTAGCTAATGGATACTTTACTATCACATTAGGTCACAAGAGAGGATTTGAATGGCAGTGAAGCAACGTAACTGACAAAGTAAGACTCATGACAATGAGTGTGTTTACATGCACCCTCGTAATGCAATATTGCGATTAAACTTTACCTCATGTAACGCAATACTCGCAAATAAGCTCATAATCGTAGTGACCATAAACACATTCAACTAGGTGTCATACGCCTATTTTAATCTCAATAAATAGTCATGTAAACACCTTAATCACAAAATTACAGCTCTGGCCAAAGTGTGCATGTGCAAGAGCTTCAAAGGTTTCTCTTTACAACATGTTTTGGCAGTGTTGAACAATATAGCCAATCACAAACATAATGGGAATGTCAATCATTTGTCTGAAGCAAGATTGGTTATGAGATGATGATATTATCAAGAATCACGGAACTTCAGCATTCACAAAAGCTGTAAATTTGCTTGGACAGATCTGCAGTAAGAGCTTTTAAATACATGATAGAAAAGTAGGCAAATATATCGATGCTTGTCGAAGAAAAAAATAATTATTCATGATATATATCTTCAAAATCAAATGAACTTCATACACAAAGCAATTTGTTCATTTGATATGAACAAGAAATTTACTATTCCTCTGAGGTTACGATATTCTATAAATGTAAAAGTTAGTTCAGGTCCTCTAATATGATTGGTCAAGCAGCGTTCCAAGAGTCCTGATATAACAGTCCAACAGCACTTGGAATTTTCATCCGCTTTGACAATTCATTTGTATCACTCAGCTTGTCATTGTTCGCGCATGCTGGACAGACACACTAGTTGGTGGCGAAAAGTGACTGTCTTTATGAACGAGTACTCTGAATCATTCATTCAACCGATTTGTTCAAACATTCTGATTCAGGAATGAAACAAGTGACTCTCTGCAGTCGAATACTTTCCTACATTTAGTATACCTAAGGTGAAAAAGAGTGCATGATATGAGTTGCATGCTTGGATTTTATAGTATTCATTAAACAGTAGGTAAAAAAGTACCCAAATGAAGTATGAAATGCGTAGCTAATGGATACTTTACTATCACATTAGGTCACAAGAGAGGATTTGAATGGCAGTGAAGCAACGTAACTGACAAAGTAAGACTCATGACAATGAGTGTGTTTACATGCACCCTCGTAATGCAATATTGCGATTAAACTTTACCTCATGTAACGCAATACTCGCAAATAAGCTCATAATCGTAGTGACCATAAACACATTCAACTAGGTGTCATACGCCTATTTTAATCTCAATAAATAGTCATGTAAACACCTTAATCACAAAATTACAGCTCTGGCCAAAGTGTGCATGTGCAAGAGCTTCAAAGGTTTCTCTTTACAACATGTTTTGGCAGTGTTGAACAATATAGCCAATCACAAACATATCTGTTGATTTCTTGAACGCAATGGCCAATCAGAGGTGTTTAAGATCAAGCATCCCCTCACCGCTCACTACACTGGAGTTTTGCTGTGCTGAGTTACACAAGCTTGCGAGTCCTCTCATTACAACAAAGTGTAGACACAATGTAAATAATATCTGGGGTGGCCAACGTCAGACTTGGAGAGCCACAGTCCTTCAGAGTTCAGCTCCAACCCTAATCAAACACACCTGAACCAGCTACTCAAGGTCTAAGGGTTACTAGAAAGCTACAGGCAGGTGAATTTTTATCAAGGTTGGAGTAAAACTCTGCAGGACTGTGGCTCTCCAGGACCGACGTTGACCACACTTGTAATAGATTAATTAATTATAACAAAACTTTGTGAGATTGCAATGTTGCAATGTTCATCAGGAGGCAGAATAACCTTCTAATACGTCTGTAACCAGACAAAAACAAACAAACAAACAAAAAACTGAAAAATATGACTATATTTTACATTTGATGTAAGTGGCCAGTGGCAAGTAACACACCTAATGTATGTGAGTTCATGTTGTGAGGTATGTGAATAATGACAGTAAAAATAACCACACTTCTTAGTGAATAATCAGAATAATGACAATTGCATGTAAACTGGAGTGAAGAGGTTTGCTTGTGTCATGCAAACATTATTGTGTCATGAGATTAAGTCCTTACTCTGATTGGAAATAATTGCATTATTGGTGCACATGTAAACGTAATCAATGACAATATGACTACATAGAATATTCTATAGAACATTCTTTTTAAATGATCATGAAGTTCAAATTTAATTTATACCTACTCAGACAGTATGCAATTTCAGATGCACCTGTCTTTAGGAGTGAGTCACTGAATCATTCACTTAATTCATTCAAAAATGCTGAAGCATTCAGAAAAGAAAAGTGAATCTGTGAATCGATTATTCAACTGAATTGTTTAAAATGCTGATTCATTCAACCAAAAATCCCACCTACTGTGTGTTGATCAGAGATGCAAAACGTTCTGACATGGCTTTGGAGTCATTTTCAATATCAACTTATTGTTTATTGAATTAAAAACAATATCACTCATGCGATTTTTCAATCATTCGCTTTTTCCAAATACGGCCACGGCTGTGATTACTTACTGAAATATACATTCAGGAACAACAGCACTCATGCTCATGAGATATTGCTCAAATATACCAACCTCTTTATTAATGTAAGATTAGTTGAATAAATATTTATTTCAAGCTCAGAGTTTAAACAAATCAGGCTCACCCCTGTAATGAAACATCAGCCATATCTACAGAATACTAGAATTTCCCATATCCTACATCAAAATTAATAATCGTCAGCATCAATAATTTAGATTTCATTCTTTAAGTATATGCCAAGTTGAAGCTCCATTAATATGAAAACCCAATAATCATGCACAGTGTTTAATACACTCCCCAATTAAAGCACAGTCCTATCAGCTACATGACAGCCCATCAATGCAGAAGCCCAAGAGCACGAATCTTTCCAGTGTATCAGAACGCCATAGCCTCCTTCTATCCCTCCCCCACCTTTTTTCTAAGGTGATCAATTTCATGGCCACTGAGCTGTTGAGAGCACCCCGTCTGAATATTTTCCCCACACTAATAGATGATGATGATGCTGTCCGTCAGGGCGCTAATGAGGATTGGGGTAATCTTAATGCATGTTTGGGTCTTGGCCTAGCAAGCCGGCTCTTGTTTCAATCTGCATGCTCCATGGAAATGCCATAAAGCCGCACAGATGAAACTGAAATCAAGGCCTTTTATAGTCAGAATGAGTGTTTAGAATATTAAATGCTGTTGCAGGTAATGGGCACATCCTAATTAAATGCCTTTTTCAACATCTGAATGTGTTGCGGACAAATCAGTTCCATTGTTTTTGTAGCAAAAAAATCTTTAAATATTTTGCATGATTTATTTGCTTGTTTTGTAAAATGTGAAATTTATTAATAATTCAATTAATTTTTCTCTTGGTTTGTTGGTATAAGAACATTATTTAATGATCAACTGTAAAATTAGGCAACATGTCTCCATGTACTCAAGTGTCCTCCTGTCACAATACGTGTCTGATGCCCACAGACTGACAAAAGCACAGCCGTCCGTCTGAAACACCAGCACCCCAGTACACCGTCTGAGCCATGCAAGACGAACTACTCTCAGTTTCCATAACATTTCTTGTTTCATTACCCTCTCCGGAGCTTGTCAGGGGGAAAAAAGAGAAAAGATCTGAACCTTTTCCTTTCTGCGTTCGAATTTACATCTTTTGCTCATTTCTCAATCCTCCTGGTGAGGGGCAGACTCTGTGAAGGGGAGAGTGAGGGCTCTGCTGGGATCCCGAAGAACCTGGAGACAGGAGAGAATGCAGGCCGGTGATGGCACGGCAGCCACAATTTCCATATGAGTACAATCAGTTTGCCGACTTTTAAAGTGAATGTTTAAGTAGCCTAAGAGATAGGGCTTTGATTTGCCCTCTGATCAAGCCCGAGACGCCTCATTCAGAGAATAATGATTTCCCCCCCCTAATTTCACTATTTCCTTCTTATCTCTGAGCTTACAGGTAGTGTAAAACCCAGTGGTATTGTCTTCCCAGAGTTCTGCGGGTGAGAAGGGCCTTTCTTCTACCAGATTAGAGATGGATGTGCATGGAGGGGAGGGAGATGAGAGAAAGAATTGCAAATGGAGATTGGGGTAGTCATTAGATGCTGGACAGGTTGTCAGGGAGGAGGGACGAAACCTTCGCTTGCATGCATTTCAATGGCATGGATAAGAAAGACCTATTTTCACAGGTTTCTGACAGTTGATATTTACGTTAAATCAATCTAAGATTTCTAAGAGGATGAAGAAAATTAGAAGTGAAGTGAGTCTTAAATGACTGAATGTTGGTATGAGGAAGAAAAGCGACAGATAAACATCACCAACAGATGAATTTTATAACTAGATAAAGCATAAAGTTGACAGGGACAACTTTACAGAGTGGTGTCTACATTTCATAGTTTAGCACAGGCCAAGGACCCTAAAACGTTTTAGGCCTGTCCTATAGTATTATTATATTTTCAAACTTTTGTATACTGTCATGATGCTTGCAGTGCAAAGCCAAGTCATTAAAATAAGCATCATTGATGTATATGAATAAAATAATACATTTTAATGTGGGAGATACAATGAAACATTCAGCTGAACTTTAGCTTCTTTAGTTGTGGTTGAAGATAATATTTTATTTTTGCGAAAGGTATATTCATATTATTATTTTTTTTCTTTTCCTGAAATTTGCTGGTAATCCCTGATTTAGCATGTGCACAATTACACAATTTACACAATTTATTTACAATTTACACAATTTATCAATCTAGGCTAATGTTAATGTATAAATATTATTCTAGTCATTCATTATTTGTCTATAATATCATGTTTGTCTATAAAACTGAATTAATGAATGAATTTAAGTGAATGTTAAGTTTAATGTTCATTTATACAACTTAAAAAATTAAAAGTTAATAAACAAATGCATTAATATATGTAGAAATTAATGTTAACCAAAAAATGAATAATCAATACATTAATAAGTATTGTTCATTGTTAGTTAATGATACCCAATGCATTGACAATTTTTTAATCTTTTAATCTTTATTCTAAATTTATTTGGACCTTATTGTTACTTGTCACGGATCCTGTGCCTGCCCTTCCGTTCATTCACCACCAGAGGTCACCCTTCCATTATATTGACTCTCACACTACACAGACTGTTTCACGTTACCTTGGACTACATTTCCCATCTGCCATTTCACTAATCACACGCTCACCTGAAACCAATCACACACACTATATAACACCCATTCAAATCCTGCTCAGGTCGCCGAGTATTGTTTAGCGCTTATCGCTTTCCCAGTGATAGCTACATTACAGAGCCAGTTTTCTGCCCTAGTTCCTAGTCTAGTCTAGTCTAGTCTAGTCTTGTCTTGTGATTACCTGTTACCTGATTATCTGCCTGTCTTAGATTTCTCTCGTCTTGTCGTTTGGACTATGTTTGCCCCTTGCCTGTGTAGCGTCTGGTAACTAGTTATGATTAATTATTCCTATTTCCCCTTTGAACTGATTCGCTACACCTGGATTATTGCATGTTTTGGATTACCCGTTTGCCTCGCCCTCTGGATTACGTTTGCCGATCGAAGACCACCGCCTGCCCTAGGAATACTCTTTTGTCTTGCCTGTGTTGTACCAGTGTTGTTGTCTGACCCTTGCCGGTTTCATGACCACGCCTCAAAATAAATGCCTTGCATATGGATCCGCACGCCTCTCGTCCCTGTAGCCCCGTAACAGAATACTCGGCCACACAAGGCTCCAGCGGCTTTCCTGGGCGATACTGGCCAGGTATGGACACTGCAAGACAATTATTAGCCCTCAAGCAGGGCACGCGATGCTCGAGGACTATATTCTAGAATATTTAGTCATTGCTAATTATTCTGATTTTCCAGATTGTGTCCTGATCGATTTTTTTTGTGATGGCATTAACCAGCCACTAAAGTCTTGACTGATCCGTGGTGGTCCTCGAGCATCACTTAGTCTATTTTTGGACTATGCGTTATTTTCTGTTGGCTCATCTTTTACTGTGGGTGTCGCGGAGGAACATGACACAGAGTCCGCTCGTGTAATGGCGGCCGCACTGGAGCGCGCTCACAAAATGGTGTCGACAACAAAGCCGTGTCATGCTACTGCTGTCTTTCATGAATCATGTCAAGTCACAACTGATCTTAATGAGTTAAGTCAAGTCACAGTTGATCGTCAAGAGTCACGTCACGTCTCAACTGTTCTTCCAGAGTCACGTCACGTCACAGCTGATCGTCCAGAGTCACGTCACAGCTGATCGTCCAAGCTGATTGTCCAGAGTCACGTCACAGCTGATCGTCCAGAGTCACGTCACGTCTCGGCTGATCGTCTAGAGTCAAGTCAAGTCTCAGCTGATCTCCCAGAGTCTCGTCACGTCTCAGCTGATCTCCCAGAGTCACGTCACGTCGCAGCTGATCTCCCAGAGTCCCGTCACGTCTCAGCTGATCTCCCAGAGTCACGTCACGTCGCAGCTGATCTCCCAGAGTCCCGTCACGTCTCAGCTGATCTCCCAGAGTCTCGTCAC
>NW_015670982.1:606000-637226 GCF_001515625.1 Sinocyclocheilus rhinocerous | reverse complement strand
GTCACGTCACAGCTGATCGTCCAGAGTCACGTCACAGCTGATCGTCCAAGCTGATTGTCCAGAGTCACGTCACAGCTGATCGTCCAGAGTCACGTCACGTCTCGGCTGATCGTCTAGAGTCAAGTCAAGTCTCAGCTGATCTCCCAGAGTCTCGTCACGTCTCAGCTGATCTCCCAGAGTCACGTCACGTCGCAGCTGATCTCCCAGAGTCCCGTCACGTCTCAGCTGATCTCCCAGAGTCTCGTCACGTTTCAGCTGATCTCCCAGAGTCTCGTCACATCTCAGCTGATCTCCCAGAGTCTTGAAATGTTTCAGCTGATCTTCCAGTATCACGTCACGTCGCAGCTGATCATCCAGAGTCTGGCCACTTCCTGTCTGTTGCACCCAGATCTCCGAGGTCAGTTCGTCAGAATTGGATCCACCACTGGTGTTCAGCAGGCGCAGCTGGTATTCCAAAACCCACTCATTCTAGCCCTCCTGTTCCTGAACTGCTTCCCCTGTCTGAAGCGCTTCCCATGATGGGGATCGCTTTTTGGTGTGTTTGGGCTGCATAGACCACCACAGAACCTCCAGAGGTGGCGCAATGCACTTTCAGCCTGTCATGTCGCGGTCGAAGGAACCATTGCTGAACTTTGTACCTGACCTGTTAAGAAGAATGCTAATGAACTTTCCCTGTTTCCTGATGGTACGGCTGTAGAACCTCCAGAGGTGGCGGCATCCGCTGCAGAACCTCCAGAGGTGTCAGTGGTATCCACTTATGAACTCTCGTCCTGTTCTGGCCAAGGAGGCCATCTATTAACTCACTACCTGTCCTGTCACGGCTATGTAGGCCGTCTGTGAACTCTCTGCCAGTCCTGTAACGGCTATGGAGGCAGTCTGTGAACTCTCTGCCAGTCCTGTAACGGCTATGGAGGCCGTCTGTGAACTCTCTGCCAGTCCTGTAACGGCTATGGAGGTCGTCTGTGAACTCCCTGTATGTCCTGTCACGGCTACGGAGGCCATTTATGAACTTTTGTCCTGCTCTGAAACGGCCGAGGAGGCCATCTCTGAACTCTCGTCCTGTTCTGAACCAGCCATGGGGGTTGATTGTGAACTGTCTATCCATCTAGTTTCAACTAATGTGTCTGATTTTGAACTATCTTTCTTGCCAGTCTCAGTCAATGAGTTAAATAATGAACTGTCTGTCCATCCAGTGTCAACCCATGAATCTGTTTCTGAATTATCTGTCTGTCCACTAATTTCAAGTAATATGTCTGATGAACCTTCTGTCGGTCTTGTTTCAGTCAATGAGTCTGATTTTGAGCTATCTGTCTATCTAACTTCAAGTAATATGTCTGATGAACTTTCTGTCAGTCCTGTTTCAGTCAATGAGTCTAATATTGAACTGTCTGTCTGTCCTGCCACTCTCAAGGAAACCAACACAGAGTTTGCTGCCCTGTCGGTCACAGCCCAAAAACCCGCCTTTGAACCCTTAAACTTTCCTGTCATGAGCCCAGAACCTATAAATGCCCTCCATGTCTGTCCCGTTAACCTTGTCACTGCCATAGAGACCATTCATGAACTGTCTGCCTGTTCTGTTTTCCCAAATGTGTCTGTTGAACCGCCTGTCTTGCCAGTCCCTGTCAGTAAGCCAGATTTTGAACTGTCTGTCCTGCCAATTTCAGTCAGTGAGTTAAATTATAAACTGTCTGCTCATCCAGTGTTCCTCAATGTACCCGATTCTGACCTGATGGTATGTCCAAGGTCCACTGTTGAATCTGATTCTGAACCATCTGTCTATCTAGTTTCAACTTATGAGTCTGATTTTGTATCACATGTCTGTTCGGTTACCGTTGTGTCTGATTGTGTATTGTCTGTCTGTCCTATCTCATTCACTGAAGTCACCCATGAAATGTTAGCCAGTTCAGTTCCAGTCCGGTCTGTCACGCCCAAGGAGACTGTTGATAGACTCACTGTATTCCTTGTCCGAACCCCAGGGCTGTAGGTTCTCTGTCCGTTCCTTTTGTTTCAGATTCCATAGTGCAGTCTGGTCTGCCGTGGTGGTCTTCAGCTATGCTCTGGTGGTCTTCTGCTCCGCCTGTTCTGTCTGCTCCGCCGTGGTGGTCTTCAGCTATGCTCTGGTGGTCTTCTGCTCTGCCGTGGTGGTATTCTGCCCTGCTCTGGCCTTCTGCTCCACCTGTTCCGTCTGCTCTGCCGTGGTGGTCTTCAGCTATGTTCTGGTGGTCTTCTGCTCCATCTGTTCCACCGTGGTGGTCTTCTGTTCTGCTGTATCTGCCCTGGCTCCCTGCTCTGCCGGCGCCGCCCTGGCTCCCTGCTCTGCCAGCTTCACTCTGGTTTCCTGCTCTGACGGCTCCACTCTGGTTCCCTGCTCTGCCAGCTCCGCTCTGGTTCCCTGCTCTGCCGGCTTCGCCCTGGTTTCCTGCTCTGACGGCTCCACTCTGGTTCCCTGCTCTGCCGGCTCCGCTCTGGTTCCCTGCTCTGCCGGCTTCACCCTGGTTTCCTGCTCTGCCGGCTCCACTCTGGTGTCCTGCTCTGCAGGCTCCGCTCTGGCTCCCTGCTCTGCCAGCTCCGCCCTGGCTCCCTGCTCCACCTTGATATCCTGCTCTGCCTCAGTCGCCTGTCCCTCCACTTCCACATGGACCTGGCCCTCCATCCCTCCCCGTGTTCCGCCTCCGCTTCACCACCCTCCTAGATTTTACTGTTTTAGGAGCGTCTGGAAGCCTCTCCTTGGTGGGGGTCTCTGTCACAGATCCTGTGCCTGCCCTTCCGTTCATTCACCACCAGAGGTCACCCTTCCATTATATTGACTCTCACACTACACAGACTGTTTCACGTTACCTTGGACTACATTTCCCATCTGCCATTTCACTAATCACACGCTTACCTGAAACCAATCACACACACTATATAACACCCATTCAGATCCTGCTCAGGTCGCCGAGTATTGTTTAGTGCTTATCGCTTTCCCAGTGATAGCTACATTACAGAGCCAGTTTTCTGCCCTAGTTTCCTTGCCTGGATTATTGCATGTTTTGGATTACCCGTTTGCCTCGCCCTCTGGATTACGTTGGCCGGTCGAAGACCCACACCTGCCCAAGGAATACTCTTTTGTCTTGCCTGTGTTGTACCAGTGTTGTTGTCTGACCCTTGCCTGTTTCATGACCACGCCTCTAAATAAAAGCCTTGCATATGGATCCGCACGCCTCTCGTCCCTGTTGTCCAGTAACATTACTAGTTTAAATACTACAAATAAGAAAAAAAATATTGTGTACAAAAAGACCTTACATTTCCGAGATACACACTTAATCATTTAAGTCACACGGAACTTTTCCCAAACTTTCCGCTGGAGAAACAACCTTCACCAACTCGGTGTATCAGAGTTGAACCAACAGACCTGTGCAGTTTTGCTGCAAGCTATTACTCTTTCATACCCCCTCTCTTTTTCTGTGGAAAGGTGCCTCACCAATTATTTTGAGATGGATGCAGGGATGCAGAATGACTAGAAGCATCAGGTTCTCTTATATTTTTTTCCAGCGGTCCATGCCTTAGGTAAGGGCAGAATGGCCAGAGGCTACGGTAGCTCTCAGGGGACACGTGGGGCTCATAAACTGTGAAACTGACAACTCTCATCTATTACCTCTGCTAACTAGACCTTTAAGAACCTTGACAGTCTGTGCTATGTGCCTCTTCCACCCTACGTGATATTTTTCCACAAATATGGATCTTAGAAAGTTGCTTGGTTTCCAGTACAGACTCATAATCATGCATACCGTCTTAACCAAATCCTCAATCAAAGATATGCCTACTTGAATGTTTTTTAAGCATTTAATGCAATTTTCTTTCTATATACAATTATATTAATAGCTTAATAATACAATGTAAATGCAATAAATGGTTATTATTATTGTGTGCATCCAATAGATGCAGTTTATAATTGAACTTCTGTCTCTGCCAGGTCACTTCCAGCGTGCCGTTGGCTGTTCGCAATAGGCCAACACCTTAAAGCCTGGGGTAGCCGCGGCTGCCGTTCCCCTGGTGACAGTGCTCTGAATCCTACAAGCCTAGCAGGATGCCTGCAGGAATGTTCCTTCAATCACAGGGAGTCTCATCACTCTCCTGTGCAGGAGGAAGCTGCTCAGAAACACTGTCACCTTCACTTAGCCCCACGCACAGACAAGTCCCACTGCGGTCCCTGCTTGTAGATTCTCAGACAGCAGACACAAACACACATAATCACACATACACACACTCTGTCACACAACTGTCTTTTCACTGGACGAGCAGTAGTAGGATATAATGAAATAACCTGACACACATACACACACATATTGTTAGGAGACGTTTTGTGCAAAAACAATTGTCGTTAAATCAAGATAATTTACTGGAGATTAAATATATACACAGCACAATTAGAGTGAGACAGCACTATTAAAGTCAATTCCAACTGCTGTCTGCAGCACTTCGCTTACAACAAATGTGACAAGTGAAACTAGATATTGAACAAGAAAATTGTAAGGATTTTATGAATCACAGACTGATTGGGATGTGAAAAATGGGCATTACATACCATAATATAATTAGAGTTTACTAAACAATTGGTTCTTATAAAATCATTACTAGCTGGACGGTAACAATAGACATACATTTTAATTAAAGATTATAAAACTTTTTTTTCTTCTTATAATAACCAATGAATTGTTCACAGAAAGACTAGAAATATGCATTAAGAAAGTAAAAAGGGTCAAATGTGATTTCATACTGACTTTAAGCTTTTACACATTTCAATTGTATTTACAACAGAACAATGATTGGGGCTTTGATCTGTTTCTTGTTGTTTGAAAGATTCTAAACTAAACAACGTTAACCCAATAGTTAAACTAAAAATGAACATTTGCTGAATATTTACTCACCCTCAGGCAATCCAAGATGTAGACGAGTTTGTTTCTTCTTTGGAAAAGATTTGGAGAACTTTAGCATTACATCACTTTCTCACCAATGGATCATCTGCAGTGAATGGATGCCGTCAGAATGAGAGTCCAAACAGCTGATAAAAAAAGAAAAAACATCACAATTATCCACAAGTAATCCACACCACTCCAGTCCATCAATTAACATCTCATGAAGCCAAAAGCTGTGTTTGTACTAAACAAATCCATCATTGATGATGTTTTTAAATCCAAACCATTGCTTCCAGCTAAAATATGAGTCCTATGCACATATATCAAGTGCTGTTTACAAGAGAAAACCAGAAGTGAAGGTTTAAAGTTAAAAACGTCTTAATGGTGGATTTTTCACTTCACAGGATGTTAAATAATGGATTGGAGTCATGTGGATTACTTGTGGATTATTGTGATGTTTTTATCAGCTGCTTGAACTCTCTTTCTGACGGCACCCTGAATGGATGCCGTCAGAATGAGAGTCCAAACAGCTGATAAAAAAAGAAAAAACATCACAATTATCCACAAGTAATCCACACCACTCCAGTCCATCAATTAACATCTCATGAAGCCAAAAGCTGTGTTTGTACTAAACAAATCCATCATTGATGATGTTTTTAAATCCAAACCATTGCTTCCAGCTAAAATATGAGTCCTATGCACATATATCAAGTGCTGTTTACAAGAGAAAACCAGAAGTGAAGGTTTAAAGTTAAAAACGTCTTAATGGTGGATTTTTCACTTCACAGGATGTTAAATAATGGATTGGAGTCATGTGGATTACTTGTGGATTATTGTGATGTTTTTATCAGCTGCTTGAACTCTCTTTCTGACGGCACCCATTCACTGCAGAGGATCTATTGGTGAGCAAGTGATGTAATGCTATTTTTTTCCAAATCTGTTAGGATGAAGAAACAAACTCATCTTCATCTTGAATGGTCTGAGGGTGAGTAAATTTTCAGCAAATTTTCATTTTTAGCTGAACTATAAAATTTTATTTTATTTTTTTCAGAAGATTTTCAAAAGTCGTACTGAACTGAGTGAACTGTTCCTTTAAAGTTGACATGAAATGCAATTCACCCCATCTAATTTCTAAATGCAAGTTATAGATCTTACTGTGAACAATTCATCCATGCATGCGTTTTTTTTTTTTTTTTTAAGAACCATTCGTCATAATACAGAAAGCAAGATGTCCGTTATTTCGTTTCATTTCTTTAAATCTTCAGTCTTACAAAAAACTCATGGTTTAAAGTAGCTACCCCAAATCGTTAACATTAACGTTATTTACATGGACATGCATTTTACTAAATAACCTACAATGAAGAATATACAGTATTGAATCATACTTGTGCAAAATTACACTGCATGTTGTCAGCAGTAATTCTGCAACTCAAACAACAGCATGAAATCAATGAGGCCGAGTGGAATGAAAAGGCGCAGAATAATTGGATGACAATCGATGGCGTTTTGAATATAAGTCTAGATTTTGCCATATCAAGAGCATCCAAATTAGAGTTTATTGGTGTATCTCAGGAGATCAATCCTTACAAGGTCATGGTTTTATCTGGCACTACTCGTGTCATTAGAGGCATTTTAATAATTCATGCTGCCCAGAGGTACTGAAAAGTGAAAACAAATGAAGATTCGCCAAACCAGGACAATGTTAATCCCTGAAATACTGCCACTGCGGGACAAATCTGTCTGTCATGTCGACTCGGATGGTGCTACATCGATATCATTAGTGTTCATCACTGTTTACACTTTTCATTTTAGAATCGCTCTGTTATGTTAAGGTATTCTGAGAGGTTGTGACCCACAAAACAGTGAAAAAAATACAAGTACTCTTGCCTTAGGAGAGATTATCGTGATTGCAGAGGATTAAATGTGGATGGGCTCTCTGCACTTCATTAGAAAACATATTGACCTATGTAAGTATCTAATTAGTTGAGCTAATCCACAAAATCAATACAAATTGAAACCAAAAAGTTTAGTATTTCTATTTCAGTGGCAGGGAATAAGATGGACAACAGGGGACACGTCAGGAACGTTGATAATACTCTGTTCCATGAGCACAGGGAGGGAGTGAAAATAAAAATGGATGTGAGAGATGAAAAGACGGAGAACTAGGAAAAATACAGATTGCCGTTTCAGAGAGCCGCACATTAGAAAGTGACAAAATGACACAGATAATGAATAAAGAAATAGTCTTACAATTGAATGTGAAGACTAAGAGATAGAGTAACTTTGAGCTTTATTGATAAAAGGCTGAATTATTTAATAGAGCAAGAATTTATTAAAGATGGGAGCTGTGACAAGTGCTCTGAAAATGGGGACAAGTAGGAACTGGATACAAGCCTCATGTTTCCATTCATTGTAATTACAGGCGCAGCATGAAAAGTCCTTGCATACAAGGCTTTGGATATACAAATAGTTATCATTTGAATTACACAGTGCGTCTCATTAAATATGATATAATTTTTATATGCTCACCAGTGTTGAATCTGCCTCAACAAGAGCTGTGGATAGAACAATGTATTGTGTATAAAGCAAATTCTTGACTGTGTTCATACAAATGACTTCTGTGTTTGATTTAAAAAGAATTCTCACTATGGCACATTTGATCGCGAATGGTGAGATGCAGAAAGGACAGCACAGTTTAAGGAACCAAGATGGCACATGGTCAAAATCTGGGGTATGTTTTAAAAATTCATCGTAAAGCAGATGTACAAAGCACTTGTCTGTGTCGCACTCCCTTTCTTTTAATATATTCACAACGATTAACAATCAAGGCAGAAGCCTCATTAAAAAAAAAAAAAAACGTCATTTCAAATAAAATATTTGCGTGAATAATGTGCCGTTTAATTGGCCTGAACCATATGAAAAGAAATTAAGTTTTTTTATAATTAACGCTCTTTTGAGGAACCAGACTGGAGATAAAGGAATCATGGGATTACACTAGAGAGGTCCCACGTGACACACGAGGCGATGACAGGATGTTACATTTTATATGCAGACAAACACATTGCTCTGAACAAGAAGCTTTGTCATGTTCCGCAGTGTGTTGCTACTGTAAGAAAGCGTGTGTTGCATTAATGCATCTTTTTTGGTTGAAAAATTGACATTTGTGCTTTCGCTTTCACTTCCCCTGCTTTCATCAGTTTTTGTAAGATTTGAGAGTCAAAAGTAAAGAAAGTAGTGAAGAATAGTACATGAGAATATTCACAACGATTAACAATCAAGGCAGAAGCCTCATTAAAAAAAAAAAAAAACGTCATTTCAAATAAAATATTTGCGTGAATAATGTGCCGTTTAATTGGCCTGAACCATATGAAAAGAAATTAAGTTTTTTTATAATTAACGCTCTTTTGAGGAACCAGACTGGAGATAAAGGAATCATGGGATTACACTAGAGAGGTCCCACGTGACACACGAGGCGATGACAGGATGTTACATTTTATATGCAGACAAACACATTGCTCTGAACAAGAAGCTTTGTCATGTTCCGCAGTGTGTTGCTACTGTAAGAAAGCGTGTGTTGCATTAATGCATCTTTTTTGGTTGAAAAATTGACATTTGTGCTTTCGCTTTCACTTCCCCTGCTTTCATCAGTTTTTGTAAGATTTGAGAGTCAAAAGTAAAGAAAGTAGTGAAGAATAGTACATGAGAAAATATGACTAATGTTTCTTTAATGGACTGCTACTTGGTTTCACCTTATTGCAAATTCTGCTCATAATTTTATACAGATTTTATGATGTAATTCAACATTTTTTTTTTCATTTGAATTTATTTGACACCTTAAAAAAATACTGTTATGCAGTTAATTTTCAATTAAATCTCCACAAGAAGTTATCAAAGAAGTGTCAACTCTTTTTCAAACTTCAACTAGGAAACACTATTGTTTCTTAAAATATGATGATATATGTGAATGTTATCAGCACTTTTTAATCTTATTATTAGAACACAGTGCTACGGAAATGTAATATATGACATATATTGTCCTATATATTGCCATATATGTTACCTATAAGGTGATATATAATTTTTTTAATATGTGCATTGTCTGGGCAGATGAACATACAAGTTCAAAACATACATAAAATCCCCATAGTAAAATCTCTATATGTACATATGTTAATAATATCTACAGTATATGATGATTTTATTTTATTTTGGTATTATATATAGCAACCATATATGTCATCAATATATGATTTATTTATATATATATTAAAACAACATATATAAAGCTAAAACAAAATCTGTATGTTTATATATGTTTCTGTAATTGTTTTTTTTTTTTAAATACATGTTTATCTTTTATATTTACTTATATACTGTAATATCAACATGTATTGATGGGTTTTAGGGTGGATATGCATGTACATGACATATATGCCAAAAATGTATTCATGTACACATACATAAGTATACATATTTGCATGGGCTAGATATACTATATATGTTGATATATGACATTTTTCCAATTTCTAATAGGTTTCATGTTTTTACTTCATATGACAATATATTTCATATATGGAAATGTACATATACTGCATTTGCGTATGGGCTAAAATAGTTAGGATAGCTGGAGCAAAACAAAAAGTGAAGAGTTCAGATCTCACTCACGCTTGGACCAGCTTGTCCTCAATTTGAGTTTCAGCAGTTTAGATTTGTACAAGTTGGTTGGCATGCCATCTTTATGATAACCTCCATGCTCTGCCAGTCCAGTACAACACTGTTTGTAGTTTTCACCATGTGCGTTGGCAACTCCATCAATATTTAGGCCCACACCTCTCTGCACACACACATAAAAGTCAGTGGATGGAGTCTGAGTTGTTGCCACCACTCCCAGTGTTGCTAATTACCACAGTTTGCTTTGTGCAAAGCCCGGCTGCTATTCTGATTGGATTTGCTTGACAAATAAATAAATGATCATCATGAAAATATAATGGCCACCCCATAACCTTTTCCTGAAGTTTGGTCTGAAAGCAATGGAGGACCCAATGGACATTCCCAGAATCCTTTTGTTCTTCCTTTTGCGTTTAACATGGCTTGGCTCTCATGCCAGATCCCATCGTGACATCACCTATGCTCTCTCACCAACTCTGCCTTCCCATGTCTTCGCATTGTATTTATTGAACTTTAAAGCATTTTTTCCCCAACTTTTTCTAGTTTTATGTCCGTACATCTGGTTATGGCTGATCTAATTGTTTAGTCTATGTTCATTTACTTAAAAGTTCTCTAATTGTATTAAAAACATTTTATTTGACCCTTTTCAGGTCTGTTGTAATACAATATAAATTCAAGAGCTGACTTGTAGATTATTAAAGATCATGAAAATTGGCTAATTGCTTTTATTTACCAACTTGGAAATCAATAATGTATAAATACTGAAAGAAGAGAAAAAGAACCTGAAATTGTCACCTTATAGGGATAATTAAATTATGCCATCAATAACTCACCCTCGTGTCATTCCTAAACGCAATGACTTTCTGCAGAACACAAATATATTTTGATTTACACACACACACACACACACACACACACACAAAGAAAATCAGTTGTAACTGAAATGGTTTGCTTACCAACATTCTGCAAAAATATCATAATTTATGTTTGGCAGAAGAAAGTTGTACAGGTTTGGGATGACATGAGTGACAAAACTTTTTTTTTTTTCCTACTTTATCTAAGTAATAAAAAATATATATACTTTTGTTGAATAACCTAATGCCAGGTCTATTTAGTCAGAATGATTTTCAGTTTTTACCTGAAGTTCACCCAAAATGAAAATGTTGTCGTTTCAAACCTATACGACTTTCTTTCTTCTGTGGAACATAAAAAAAAAAAAAACGTTTTGCCTGTACAATGAAAATCAATGGGGTCCAAAACAACACCGGATCCCACTGACTTTCGTCGTAAGGACATTTTTTGCAAATTATTATTTAAATTAATATTATATTGTAAACATATTACTTGGTTTATTTTTTATGTATTTATTTATTTGCAATTAAATTCGTTGTTACTGTCAGTGAGTCATTTTTTTTTTAAATAACTCTGAGTATATTGGATGTAACCGAGCACTGCCTTTGGTCACTGAGCAAATATTTTGGATAGCATTTTATTTTTAATTCTTGTACCCCTGGCTTCCTCTAAGTATGTCAGTGAAGCTCTGTCTCCCTGTCAAGTGTGAGCGATATGGAGCAGCCTGTGTTAGCATGTCGTTAACATCGACTGCTTCTGTACTTTCAGGTATTTTGAGCCTGTCCCTCTCTAAGCCATTTGGACTCTTGAAGGAAACCTCCTGTCAGTGGCTCATCACTCTCAGAAGCTCCCTCAATTGTCTGTATCGGTCTTCCTGCCACTCGTTACTTCGGTGACCCCTTTGCAGGACCCTGACCGTTAGCCGGCGAGCGGGCGAGGCACGATGCTCTTCCTTCAGCTCCACCATGACTTTCTGGACTCGCTCGCTTCACTAATTAGCTCTTTGGAGAGTTCTCCTCATGGAAGCAGGGAAGGAAAGAAAGAGCGAAAGAGCGAGGGAGGGCAGGGGGAAAAGAGGGAACTATGGCAGCCGTGATGGAGGTACTCCATGTCAGAGAAGAAGGGAAGAGATGAAAAACTTTCAGCCGGATAGATGTAACTCGCCCCGCGCTCACAATTTTTTCTCTTGCACTCGCAAAGAGCAGTTCAATTATAAACGGATAGGTTTAGGCAAATCAAGGTGGGAACAAAGTCTTCCGACGCACCAGATGGCTCCATCCTTGGCTCGGGATCAGAACAGTGCATGACTGTGCGGCGTGGCCGGAGGTTACCTGTCCCTCATATCTGATAAGCCTGAACAGGTAACGAAGCCGAAACATGGCCAGATGATTGGCTCTTTCTGAAGGGCCCTGGCCAGCATGAAAGATTCACCTCGGCTTTGTCTTCTGGAGTGTAAATATTGTGCTAGCGGAATATGAAAGTAGCGCAACACTAAGGTACAAAAAACATAGGGAAAAAAGATCAAGAGCGGGTCTTACATCAAGGAGGACCCCGAGGATGTCTTTGTTGTCAACTTCAGAAGGGAAGATAGGAGCAGAGGAGGAAGCTGGCAGAAGGGGAAAAGATGCCAGAGAAAGGCTCAAAGGAGCATCTCTGGCCAAGGTGATCGGTATTCCTCGGCAGTCTGCCTCCTGGCTCTGAAGTGGGGGAAAGAAGCTGGCAGCCAAGCCAGAGGGCATAACAGCACAAACACCTTCAGCTCCGCAAACTCGTATACATACACACAAACGCATTATCTCTCGGTATCACTCGCACACATTAGCTCTAGATGTACCTCTGTACTGACTCTGCATATTCATAATGCTCCCTCTCATGCACTGTAGACCCAGACCATGCCACAAACAGCAGTTTGCCATATAGTTTCATATTCATGTTGTATTCTTCCACCATGAATCAGGTGTTTTGTGTTTTCATGCTCCTCTTTTTCTTTATACTCTCTTGCCATCATAAAAAGTTACTCTGTGGATCATTTTCCTGATTCATGTACTTGTGGTTGATATAATCACACTTGTTGTGTGCATATCAAGCTCTATATCAAAGCAGATTTTATCATCTGTATTTACTCAACTTAAAAATAAAAAATGCAAACGTTCTCTTAGAGCAAAAAGGGAGTAAATGAATATTCACCTACGCAATGATAGCCTTGGGTTTCTGAATATGTATAGGAATCGATACAACTAATTAAAGTCAAATTGAATACATTTGTTGTTTTTAATTCAAATCTCTCTCTTTTTTTAACGATACATAAAATCTTCATTATTATTCCATCTCTTCTTTAATGTGGTTTCGAGTTTTGTCAATATAATTGCATCTTGTGCCGTCTTCAACGAGCACCTGTGAGACCACTCAGAAAACTTGGAAACATTCAAGGCTGGGACGAAATTCAATATCTCAACAACGTCAAGAAAGAATCGTTACGGCAACTCAAATTTGGCTCGAATTGACATTCTGTTTAAGCAGCCGAGCCTCACAGTGCGAACGCCACAAAATCTCTGCCATTTTAAAGTAGAATCCAAACACCGACATCTCCACATCTGCATCCCAAACTCTGCCGAAGTCCTCGACTCAAGGTTAACACATACACATTAGTACGGAAATTAATTAAATAAATAAAGAGCCGCAAACAATTAGCAATGCATCAATAGGTGGATCAATAGCGATGTGGGTAATTATCACTTCAGGGAGAAGGGATATGGCCTTTCCTTATTGATGCTTCAGAGGCAGAGGGTAGATTAGAAATACATGACGCTGATTTCAATACATCCCACCTGAAATATAACAGCTTCTGTATAGTGGAGCTGGAGTTTGGGTTCTCTTAACTTCACTGAAAACACTTATATAGTATTTATTTGAAGTAAAAAAAGTCTCACACTGATATTGTACTCCAATATTGTAGGAGAATGTTGCAGTATTGCAGTATGTCATTAATGTTCATGTATCATAAAAAATAATTAAAATGTCTGCAAAAGAAAAATGGTTGTCAATATCCATACTGAAATTGTATATATATATATATATATATATATATATATAGTCTTTAGAAGTCTTTAGAAAATCTTTAGAAAAGTTCTTCTGATCAGACAGAAATTTAAACAGCTGCAACTTGTCTTATTTCGAATCATCTGCATTTCCAGTTCTCCAGAAGACCTAACCTGTATCTTATATAAATAAAACACCTCTAAGTAGAGTGGAAACTGCCAATGCCTTTGCTTGGCCTATCTAAGATGAATTTTACATCCATTTCATGCCTATTACAAGTTGTCGCACAAGCCTCTTTCACATTAATTGAAAAAAAACAGGCATGGAAAATGTAAAAGGCCATGTAGCCAAATCCCAAAGCACTTAACCATTCACTGGACTGCTGTCTGTGTAGCCTTTAATTGGCAGTCTGTGTTATTGAGCTTCAATTAAACATTATGCGAGGATTGTCTAGAAGAACTGAGGATGTATAATTCATCTTTTTTGTTGTACAATGTAACCACATTTTATTTATTTATTTTATTTATTTTACCTAAATGTCCATTTTTTTCTAAGACTCAGGTGAATGGCACAGCAACACAACACTACAGCATTAGAGCTTCTTAATACTGACAATGTCTCAGAGTTCTACAGCTCGCAAATATATTTTTTAAACTCACTCGCGTTTCTTAATGCATATATGTTTTACTGCACTAAACTTTATTGCCAAAGCATTAATACATAGCATAACAAAAATACGTGAAATAAGTGAGACAGGAGAGTGCTGTAACATGGCTGAGTTGTAACATCATCAGTTTAAAAATTAGATATGATCTACAAAGGTGAAATCAGACATGACTACCAATAAGTTGTATGTCGCCGTGTAAAAATAAAAAGCACTCTTTGTATTTATACCCTCTATTATAAACTATTGGTGCTATATCTAAATTAGTGTAAAGTACTGGATTTCTAAGAAACTTTAATTTGAAGCCAATAAATATGGGGATATTATAGGAAATAAATAAATACATAAACAAACAAACTAAAAGCTTTCAAACGCTGAAATAAAATCACACTGTCTGGTTTGTTTCCCCTAATGACAAACTTTTTGAAAAGAAAAAAAAAAAATCTGAACAAACAAAACTAAATATTTAACAAAATTAAATATTATTTCTGGTGAATCTATAGCATATTTTCATCAATACTGTACACTGAATAAGGTGATAACTTGCAATTGTTACTTTATAGAGATATTTCTACATGATTTAACATATATAAAGAAATGGTTGTGGTATAAATAAAAGTGTGTAGGTTAATTCAGCAATATTAAATAATATTTTAAACTACTTTAAAACTTCTTAAATTAGATGTCACCATTTAAGGTTATCATTTTTTTCAGTGTAATTTGTCCATGCTTTCCATTGTCTCACAAAGGACATGGTCTTATTGTGAATCTCAACTAAATTATAAGCTTTTATGTAAAGTTAGACATTCAGTATTGACCATTCATTTTTCGATGAACCTAATTAAAAATGATGGGAGGCAGACAGGGATCTTACAAAGGATATCATCAATTGAGCTCATAATTTGCAGACTAGTTGATCAGGAAGCAAAGATTACCTTAATCCACCAATATGATGAAATCAAAGTGCAACAGGACGGACAGGAGTCTGAAATGAAGCACTGCTTTGGATTTTAATATGCACATCATCTTAGCCGGAGCTCACAGTGCAGATTTAATTCAATTTCACCCTACCAAAAAGGTTCACTAGATGGAGCAAAGACACCTCTTTAAAAGCACAGTTCCCTCTTTCGGTGGATTAGCACAACAGCGAACGGTTTGCTTTCAAGGTATCTTTCAGTGTGCTGTGATTTTGACATGTTTATTCTTCAGCATGTTGTCTTCTGTGTCTTGTAAAACTTCAAAGACACATGGCGGTAGAAATACACATGTCCTCAAATGCTCGATAGACCCATTTTGAAGTGAATTTTTGATGTTGAAAAAAGGCATATCACTTGGATTGAGAAAGCTGTCAAAAAAAGCAGGAGGTAACACAGACCATTTCAAATTAAACACTGGCTCCAGAGACGCTTTCAGCAAAATAACCGGACGGAAATAATTCAATACACTGTGCAGGCCGTGCTGCCTTTTGATTGACATTGACTTTCTGATATTTGTTTGTCCCTCATCGTGCAGATGTTGAGAAGTAAAACATGCATAAATGAATTATAGACATTTTTTAGAAGTATCCTCATGAAGGCACGCGATTGCTTCTCTGTGCAGCTAGATGAGCAAACAAGACCGGCTCTTCTTTCTAATGTCCTGCCAGCTCAGCTTAACTCATATCTGATGTGTCGCTGATTGGCCCAAACTTCAAACACACTAACAGATAATCAAGATCAGCCTCAGCGATTGCACTTCTTAATTTCTTTCTTCTGTGATTTGTTTTATATCTTTTCCATACTCTTTTCCAGCCTTCACATTTAGATTCTTGTATAAAATGGATGTCCATCTGGTTTAACTTGCAGAACTTAAATATACCTGTCAAGTGGTCGTAAGTTTGCATGTTGCCCTCGTCTGAAAATGCGCAATTCTCAAAGGCTTTAATTAAAGTGTGCGGCAGTGTGTGTGTGTGTGTGTGTGTGTGTGTGTGCGCGCTCAGAACCACTGCAGCGAATCAAGGGTCTTGCTCTGGGACCCCATAAGTGACTTGCATCATGTCCACTCATAGTGCTATTGATGATGCAGGAGAGAGAGACAGAGAGATGTCATTCACTGTTGTTGATTTTCTACAGAATCACATAAATTATTATTGGAAAATAAGAGGAAGATCTTTATTGAACATACAGACTGTTTTCCAGTAAAGGGTGTGTGTGTGTGTGTGTGTGTGTGTGTGTGTGTGAAAAATATAATTTGTAATATTTCATTATACCTTCAATATGATCCTGTGTGCATTATTCACAAAGATTGTAACTGTTCTCACCGAATAACAATAAAATAAATAGATAAATAAATAAGCAGGGAATTGCACAAAATAATGATGAATGAGGAATTTATAGCAGACATCCCTCTTGCAAACAGCTAAAACACAAATCAAATGTACTTATTCAGTTAGACATTTTTAGAAATGTCCTTAAAGGAGGCAACTCTGACACCAAGTGGTAAAGATGTCAAACTACATTATGTTTGAAAGACAGTAGCTGCACTATTTCCTCATGTTTTGGGTTACATTAAACTTTCAAACAAATAATTACATTTAAAAAAATGTTTACTATTATGTCATGCAAAATAATTAGTTAGATATTAGATATTAGAAATCTGAGGAAGGCTCCTCAAATATGTTTTTTTTTTTTTTTAACTACGCAGATGAAAGTATGCAGGGCTTGAAACATCCAGGCAAACCGCCAAATGCAAAGACAGACTCGAACCCCTCCAAAAAGGTTAAGATGTTCATATGCTTCTCTCTTTTATAGTTTAGTTGGATTTCGGGGAAAATGGAAATGTAGTAGGTTATCATCCTCTCTTTTCCAAAACCTCTTCAGTCTTTACATAATATAATTTTATAAGACTTTTTGTTCTCAATTATTTATATACAATACATTAATACACATAAATTGCCACCAGCTGGTTTTATGTAAGTGATCCTAATGTGACAAACTTAAAAATAGATGTATTATTCTAAACAATCATGCTTGTTTTGTTGATAGTAAAATTAATACAGAAATAGCAAAACTGTTGCACATTTACATTTATTCATTCAGAGCTGGACATTTTCAGAACAACTCATTTACAACAAACCTATTACAACAAATATTTGTTTGCTATTTAATTTATCGAATTAAATGTGTTTGAATGTGTTCTTGTCAAATTGTTAGGGGGACTTTCAAATACTTTGAAGTATTGATTGATTGATTGATTGATTGATTGATTGATTTTCACCAATTAAATGCAACATGCAATCTGCAGTTGGGACATCTGAATCCATTAGAACAAAAAGAAAGTAATATAGTGGCCTTGAGGATCTTCTAAATCTGTTTCAGTAATCCGATTCAGATATTTTTCAAATAAAAAGAAAATTCCTTACCGTTACTCCTGCTTAACAATTTAACATGTTAATTATTTAATTACATACAATGTTATTTTTACTTATTTTCTTTTTTCTTTTTTCTTTAAGAATATAATAATGACCATCTTTTATTTACTGTTATTACTTTTTCAAAATATGTACAGTGAAATATAGACAATGATATTTCAGTTAAATTTTGCACAGATATTTCCTCTCTGAATTGCGGTCCAAGAATGCATAGCTTTAAGGTTAATACTTTTTTAAATGGTCTGTTATTTTAAATAATTTATCAGCATAATCTTGAAATCATCTCATTAAATACACAGAAAATGTCATGCTTTAAATAGCAGTGCATCAAAGTGCCATCTATTTGGTCTATATATGAAATTCAGCATCATATGGAATTTGTTTTTCCCAATCATCCATATAGCCACATTTAGTAATAAGATTTACATTTTTTTCTAATACCGCATTATATTGTTGGTGTAATAAAAATTTGCTCTTCCATTGAAACAGACAACATGAGCCCTTTTGAAATCGTTCACTGTAAGTGATTTAACACTGTTTGTCTATTTGAGTAAAATGGTATTGAGGTGAGGCTCCGTCTCGGACACTCTTGAATGTGCAGCGAGTGGATTTGTAAACAAGACTTGTTGGACATTTATGGTAATGTTAGCAGCGATTTTGTGGCATATTAACACATACATGATTGCTTTGGGCCCGACTAGTGCTATGAGACTGCATTTGTAATGACAGACTCTACTTGAAAATCTAAACATTGGCAATATGTGTGTGTGTGTGTGTGTGTGTTTTTTTGTTTTTTTTTAATCTGACCCCAACCTTTTAAATAGTAATGTATTTAAAAAAAAAAAAAATGTATTATGTTTCTCATAGGTGGTTGGTGTAATAAAACTTTGCTCTTCTGTTGAAACAGACAATATGAGCCATTTGAAATGGTTCACTGTAGGTGATTTAACACTGTTTGTCTATTTGAGTAAAATGGTATTGAGGTGAGGCTCCGTCTCGGACACTCTTGAATGTGCAGCGAGTGGATTTGTAAACAAGACTTGTTGGACATTTATGGTAATGTTAGCAGCGATTTTGTGGCATATTAACACATACATGATTGCTTTGGGCCCGACTAGTGCTATGAGACTGCATTTGTAATGACAGACTCTACTTGAAAATCTAAACATTGGCAATATTTACATATCATCCAAAATTGATTACTATAATAAGTCTGCCACACAAACGGGTCACATGTGAATGTTTTATCAAGAGGAGTGCAAATTAAAGAGCTATTACAGACATGTTAGCAATTTGTTTTTGTCTTGTATAAACATTGTTATTATTATTATTTTGATGCCTTTAAAACTCTCCCAGCCATTGTGAATAATTCTGCCACATTTTATTAGACTGGATAAGTGATTATAAATTAGAAAAATAAAACAAAATATGTTGACTTTAATCTAGTGCAGCAATGAACAGTTTTAAATTAAATGTGTGTTTTGAAAGAATACACTACTATCTTATGTTTCTTTAAATTCTCTAATGCTCACAGAGGCTACATTTAATATTATGAAATATTATTGCTATTTAAAATATATGTTTTATATTTCAATATGTTTTAAAATGTAATTAAATTCTGTGATGCAAAGCTGAATTTTCAGCAGCCATTTCTATAGTCTTCAGTGTCACATGATCCCTCAGAAATCATTCTGCTGATTTGCTGCTCGAGAAACATTTCTTCTTATTATCAATGTTGAAACACACTGATAATGACATTTACAACAGTCGTGCTGCTTGTTATTTTTGTGCAAACCATGATAAAATTTTTTCAGGATTTTTGATGAATAGTCCAAAAGGACAGCATTTATTTTAAATAGAAATAATTTTAAAAATGTCACTTCTGATCAATTTATTGCATCCTTACTGAATTAAAGAATTAAAAAACAAAATAAAATTAAAATCTGACCCCAACATTTTAAACAGTAGTGTATATTGAAAAAAAATCTATCATGTTTCTCTGTTATGTCTATATTTTGGTAAGAAGCACAAAAGCCCTCCTCAGGTTAATAAAAACCACACATGTGGCTTTTCATCATCCCTTTCTCAGAAGTCACAGACAGAAGCGATGGGTTCTGCCTCTCTCCATTAGACTGTTTTCTTTTGTAACTCAGTCACCCGGTGGAGCTCTCCCGGGACCCGCGCTTGGCTCCAGAGCATTGCCCCTTGGCTTTGCTCGGGTCAGTGGGGCCACTGTTTTCCTTGGAAGTCTTTTGTGGGATTCTGCATCCACACTGGGATTTCAGCCTTGTGGAAAACAACTCCAACCCTGTACACTTCATATAGATACTGTGTGTCTCCATTACTGACTCAGTTTGCCCAAAGTCATCTCATATACACACATATATGCATGAGCGGTTAAGCGGGGACAGACATTTTTAAAAGAACCTTTAGGCCACCATGGAGGGAACTTCTAACTAGAACAGAAAGGACTCTTAACTATAAAATAACGTGTTTATTATTAAAGGGCTTGCACCGGCCACTTCCAAGTGCTTTAGCTTCTCCAAGAACTCAGTCTTCTGATGAAGGACTTTTTGATGTTTTCTTTCTCATTTCTTTGTTAGACTAATGTGGGGGTTGTGATTTGTTTGTTGACCAGTGATCTCTAAAGGTGGGGACTGGTTGTTCGACTGGACAGAAAGGGTTGAAAAATCAAGGACAAAAGGAATGAAATGTGAAATGTAAAAACATTTTATGCAACATAGGCTTATTGGAAAAAGATGTCTCTACCATTGTTGGAAAATTTCAAAAACGTTTATTTACATACAATTCTCTGCAGTTTCCAGCTGAAATGAAAACTAGTGGCAGGAATACACAGACAACTTAGATTCCTTTTTTTCACAAAAATGATGGTTAAATGGACAGATTGTCAATTAAAATAGTTTTATTTTGTACACAATTCACTGCAAAATACTATGGTATGACCTCAAACCACTTAACTGGTATACTAAAACATTTTGACATTTGCATATAACCAGTTCTTAAGCAACATAATATCATGTCACCACAGGAACGTTTTCCAGTAAACCTGGGTTGGTTTTATTAAAAAGCACTTTTAATTGGTATTCATATATTGGTATTCATTGGTATATAATATGTTTTTTGTTGTTGTTTTTTTGTTTTTTACGTTATATTACAGGCATCATTTAATAAAATATAATCAATATCAAAACAGTTCTGAATGATATTATGTGTTTCAGTCAGAATATAGGGTCATGTGGGAAGAAAAAAAAAGCTTGTTACGACCTCCACCCCACTGCGAAGAAATCCGAGTTCATTTTATGTGACAGGTTCCCATGCTCAGTCCAGCCCTGCTTAGCGAGAGATGACGATGGTGCCCCATTGAACAATACACACAGGAAAAGAAGCTTTGCTCTTTCGTCACACAGACAGAAATGAAGAGACAGACTTATTGTTCCAATTTAACATAAATCTAATACAGACAAGAAACCCCGGACAGGCAGATGCACACACTCTTGATCCAGTTTCCCTTTCTGCCTATTTTTAAACCAACCACAGACACACATCCAGCGTCTATATACTAACTTATCAGCAAAAGCAACTGCACATTTCAACAGCTCTGACATCTGCCTTTATTTCTTTTACAAACAGACTCCTGTCAGTCCAGCGTGTCTTGTATATGGTCACTTATCACCACAGCTTTCAGAAAAAGGGATATTCACTACGGAGAGTGAATTACTGCTATGTGTGATTCATTTAGCCTGACTCTGTCCAGCCCTCACTAAACTGGCTGTTTGGACGAGGGCCAACATAAACAGCAAATGCTATATTGCAGCAGAGAGGCATGTAGACTGATTTGGATCTACACATTAAGGAAGTGTGAAGTTCGTATTGGCGTAGATGGAAGTTGGAATGGACGCGGTCAGAGACGGAGCAGCGGCCAACAGATAAGGCCATCCAGAGGTCAACGACAGAGGTCTGATAGCGTAACGGCGCCCGTTACTCATGTCTGTATCCGAGAGAACACGCTCAGACAACCTGCCACAACTTTGTAAATACATGTATTCACGTTAGCCAGCCAGATGTGATATAGCCTACGGATGAAACTGGGGTTCCCTTTCAGTCGGTCACTCTCGACGTCACGTCGGATGACCGACGAATTGGGATCCTGAATATGCGCTGCATCTGCTGCCTACTTATACTCACGCTGTGATCAGCGGCAGCTGGATGCAATAATCGCATGCCAATGTGCATTGGCTCGTTTAGTTTACACTCGAAGTAGATTGGTCTCTCTAAGCGAGATCCCAATTCGACGGTCATCCGACGTGACGTCTCCGTTCCCTCCTTCAGGGAACGAGGGTTACCATACATAACCGAGACGTTTTGTGATTGAATCAAACAGAGGAAAGCAATGAGGGTTGGTAAAAAATAACTCGTAGCGGACTGTAGCTGTTTTGACCAGTTCTTTTTTCACAGTCATATCAGATAGCAGTCACTCAGATATTATGAGTGTAGTAATGCATAAAATGAGATATTAAGAATGAGTGTTGAATTAATCTTGGAATATTTTAGGATTTTAAATATCACACTACTGTTCAAAAGTTTGGAGTCAGCAAGATTTGTTTGTGTTTGAAAGAAGAGTGTTATCCTCACCAAGGCTGCATTCATTTAATAATAAAAAATAACAGTAATATTGCAATATGTTTTTACTCTACTTTTTGATCAACTTAATGAGTCCTCACTGAATAGAAGTATTACTTTATTTCAAAGAGAGAGAGAGAGAGAGAGAGAGATCTTACTGAACTTTTGAATGGTAGGGCGTACAAATAATCAATAAATCAATCAATCAATATACAAATAAATAAGAAACATTTTCATTAGCTGTCTCCAACTGCTGGACCCCACAGTACAGAGCAAACTGCTTCTCTTAAAGTCCTCATAGAGTCTTCCCTAGGCTGTTTTGAGGATTTAAACATTCACATAGAACATAAACATAGTTCTTGGCCTGAGATATTTGTGCAGTCAAAACAACACTTCCAAATGTGGCAGTGTGGGATGGCCTTCCCTTCTTCGGGTGGTGTCCCTTTATGAGAGTGATTAATGAGGATAATTAATGTCAGAGTATTTAAATGTCTGGGTGGGAAGCATTAGAACGTAGCCTCTGTCGTTCCCGACCCTCTTCCGGTCTTCAGTGTCACAGTAGTTGAAGTAGGTGATGGTTGATTATGTGTGTATTGTGTGTTTTAGTCTATTATAGTAATGCTCGTTCTTGTTTTTATATTGGCAAGATGTTGTTGCAGAAAAATCCATAAAACTTGTTTTTCTTGGAGGAAATACCAGCTACTAATTTTCTGCTTTGTTTGACAATCATTATTTTAATCTCAGATACTAAAGAACCAAATCAACCTATTTTCACAACCACTGAACATTTTGTGCATTTTTTTTTTCCCAGAACGTGTGAAAGTTCTCAGAGAAAGAAAGAAAAAAAAATATTATAGAGGGTGATTAACAATAAGACCAAGCGATTAATTTTAGATGTCTGACTATCATTCCTTCAGGAATTGAATGATTTAGTAGTGAAAGTAATGGCTATTGCTGGAGCGACATCTGGATTCAATTGAGCTCCTAACGTGGGCTAAAGTCCTCGCATGTGTGAAGGGTTCCGTGGTTTGGAGTGTGTTGCTCAGTTCAGCAGAACAATGTTCAAGAAAATGAAATGCTTCTGAGATTGAGTGTTTTGCATTACTGATCAGTCCATTCTCATGCATCTCCAAATTGCAGAAAAGAAAAAAAATTATCAGTCACTTTTCTATTGGTCCCAACCTCAGACCGCCCACAGAATAAGCTGCAATGTGGAGAAAACTGATTGTTTAGTCAAACGTTTGACTATGTGAGGCTTTCAGCTTAAGTAAGATTATTTGTCTTAACAGACACTTTCTTATTCAAAGCAACTCACAGCACACTTACAGATCAGATCAACCTGGGGATAAGTATCTAGCTTGACGGCACAATGGTAGTGACTCATGGATCACCACTTCCAGGTTTTGAACTTCCAACCTTTGAGTTTAACCTTTTAGATACTATAATTCACTATAGCACCCCCATCAAATGCTCGAAATGTCTAAATATGTAATGTTCTGTGTGAGCGAGAAGAGTAAAATCCACTGCTGCATAAATTTCATTCACACAAATTGCTGAACCTAATAAATGACACAAAAGCCTAATCTTTATTTTTTATTTTTTTGTTCCTTAAAAGGAACTGAATAGGAAACAAATGAGTAACTTCTCCCTCCTCTTTTCTCACGCACTCTGAAGACCCTTAACTTTGAATCTGCAACAAACTGACACATTCACATTCAAACTATGATACTTTCATAATACATTTCTCATAATGGATGCTGCTGCTGATCATCCCACGTCTTCTTGAGGACTTTGTTGTAAACAGCTACAGGAAATGATGACCATAGTAAGATGCATAACATGTTTTTAGTGAGGTCGGTTCCAGGATGGTGTGTGTGTGTGTGTGTGTGTGTAAGAGAAAATAAAAGAGCCACTGGAATTCAAAGATTGAGAGACATTTGGAGGAAATGATGACCATAGTAAGATGCATAACATGTTTTTAGTGAGGTCGGTTCCAGGATGGTGTGTGTGTGTAAGAGAAAATAAAAGAGCCACTGGAATTCAAAGATTGAGAGACATTTGGGTACCACTGTCATGAAGATGTTTGTGCAGTTATGGGCATAATATAAATTATGACCATCAGGAAAAGCAAACAAAGTGTTTTGCATCACAATACCATCTTAACTTGAAAGCTCTACACACTGTTCAATTGGGTACAAATAGATCCTCTATAACCCCTTTTTAGATCTATAAATCATAAGAATGTCAATAAATGTCAATAAATCATAAGAAGCAATACAAATCAGTGCACTTTACTCTGTTGTCTCAAATCAAACTGAAAGTTATCTCAGCAAACCCTTCAAGCGCCCACCTAAGAACAGGAAGCACACCCATTTCTATGAACACAACAGACTACGTATGAAAACACAGTCACCCAACCATATTCCCGTCTGTCAACGTAGAACAAATTGTGTGATGCTACTTTAACTTCTCTTACGCATTTGATCATAAAGTCTAGTGGAGGCTGTCTGATATGTGAATGCCTGTTTGGTTGTTTTTGGCCATTATAGAGATGAAGGAAGAGATAGTGATGGTACTGTGTATACTCATTACACTGAGCTAAACAAAGTGGCGCTGAGAGCAGCATGTCCCAGGACAAACTGACATTAATTTGATCCTCTGCATTGGATTGTGAAGGTTGACAATTTGGCTGATGTATTTTATTGTAACAGTCTTTGGGCACATAATAAGCATTAGATTAAAAAAATTGTGTTTATAAATTTGTTTTGATCTGTATCTGCAGTCACATCATCTTTCTTTTAGACAGCCATCTGCTCATTAGTACCTTGGGATATGTGCTTGGAAAGGGTTATGATGGGTCTTTGACATGCTAGTGTTGGGTCAGAGATTATTCCAATGCTGGAGGCTAACTGCTAATCACTGATTGCATTTGCATATGCTTTCAAACCTAGTGAGCTGCCAACAGATACTGTATTCATGCACCAATAATGCACAGCAACAAGGTTAGGGAAACAAACATATATCCAAGAAGGACAATGGGGTCAGAAAAATGAGAGAAATACATTTGTATTCATAAATTACTGAAAAGTGTCATGTAATAATAATAATAGTGCAATTAAATATTAATCATTTCACCCAATATTTGCATTGAGCTTCCAATTAACTTAGCAATAAGCAAACACAAAAACAAGTTTTTTTTTTTTTTTTGAGGACTCTCCATAGACATAATGACTTTTATACTGAACAGACTTTATATTTTACTCTCTAAACCTAACCCTTACAGAAAACATTCTGCGTTTTTACATTTCCTCATGAGGAACTGAAATTTTGTCCCCACAAAGTCACAAATTTTAGGTTCCTCTTCAGGGACTCGAGCTGCGTCGGAAATGCTAGGGGAAAAACAGGCAAAGATCAGAAACCGAGAAAACAGACAAGGCAAGACTAGGCTAGGCTAGGAAGCTAACGAGGGCTCTGTAGAGTAGCTATCACTGCTGGCGATAAGCGCATACAATACTCGGCCGTTAGAAAGGAGTGAGATTGAGTGTTAAATAGTGAGTGAGTGATATGAAACAGCTGTGTGCAATCAGTGCTGTGTGTAATCAGTGTAATGAATGATGGGATATGTAGTCCGGGGTGATATGCAACAGTGTGTGGTGCGAGAGTCAATGAAATGGAAAGAGTGACCTCTGATGGCTAGCAGACGGAAGTTCATGGACCGGATACGTAACAGAAAGCACCGTGAACAATATTTAATGGTTTGGGGTCGGAAACATGCTGAATACTTATTTATGATCACCAAGACTGCATTTATTTGATCAAAACTAAGTAAAAACAACAATATTGTTAAATATTATTACAATTTAAAATAAGTGTTTTCTATTTTAATATATTTTTAAATGTAATTTATTCCTGTGATGCAAAGCTGAATTTTCAGCAGCCATTACTCCAGTCTTCGGTGTCACTTGATCCTTCAGAAATCACTCTCATATGCTGATTTGCTGCTTAAGAAACATTCCTTTTTATAATCAATTTTGAGAACAATTATACTTAATACTTTTGTGGAAACCCTGATAATTTTTTTTTCAGGATTTTTTCATGAATATAAAGTTCAAAATAATTTTCTATTTCATTTATTTGAAATAGAAATCTTTTGTAACATTGTAAATGGTAAATTTGGTCAGTTTAATGCATGCAGTGTACTCCCTCAACTACATAATATACCCCCGGTTTCACAGACAAGGCTTAAGCCTAGTCCCAGACTAAAATGTAAGCCTGAGCTGTTTCAACTGAAAGAAACTTGTACTGATTGATCTTAAAATATGTCAGTGCCCTTGTTTTGTCTCAAGATGCACACCAGGAATGTTTTTTCTAAGGCATGTTTTTAAAAATTACTTAAATGTCCTAATTGAACTATGGCCTAATACTGGCTTAATCTAAACCCTGTCTGTGAAACCAGGCCATAAAGTGCTACAAAAAGCTCCAGGTTATACTAATTTCATCAGTTCCTTTTTGGACTAATATCTGACACTTGATACAAAAGCATACGTAGACCACATGGATGCAATTATTGAATTAAAAGTAAAACTTCCCCTTGAGTGATTCTGCTGATCACTCAGGTTTGGCCAGTTGTGTTGATATTGTACCTCAGATGCTATTTCTATAATTGTTTGCAGATGATTTGAGTCGACCTGCTCTTGGTGAGGTGACATTTAAGAAGCACTTAAGAATGCTCAGTAGTTTTTGAGGGTGGTTGAAATGTATTTGTTTAGAACTAAAGATTGAAACAGGAACTCAAAATATGCTGTTGAAATGTTGTCCAGGGTCAGCGGCTAATATTCAGCAAGTAGACATTTATTTATAGTGTCCCTTTAAGTTTCCAAGAAATCATAAAAAGCCAAGTTTTGGTTCCCATACTTAAGAAGGTGAGTCATGAAATCCCAAAATGAACTGTGGGCCCTGTGTAGTCCGATTCACTAACAAATTGATCTTTTAAGTCAGTTCTTTTAATGAATCACTCAAAAAAGGATTTACAAAATCAGGAGTTACCCGTTTGAATCAGTCTGATGAATGCTGCACTGAATAAACTCACAGAACCTGTCAAAACAGCTTCTGAATCAACAAACAGTGACTTATACTTAATGAACTGCAAATTCCATATCAACAGTGTTGTGCAAGTTACTTCCAAGCTGTAATACATTATAGATTACTTGTTACTGTTATTTAAAAGTAATTCCTTACCTTACAATATTACTGTCTCAGAATTGTAATGCGTTACATGACTCCTGTATTACTTTTGAGTTACTTTCACCAAAATAACTACAGAAGTAGAACTTAAGGTAACACTTTATTTTAGGGTCTCTTAATTAGTTGCTTATTAGCATGCATATTACTAGAATATTATATGTTATAATAATAACTTATTTATTACTTAATTATATGTTATAATAATAACTTCGCGTATCTTGTCAGTGTCTGCGCTTGCTTGGCCATTTGTTGTGGAGAAAATAAGGAAAGTGTGTTCAAGCGCCAGCAATTTGTAAGTCGCTTTGGATAAAAGCGTCTGATAAATGACTAAATAAATAAATAAAAATATTAGCCATTTATTAGTAGCAATTAAGCACATATCAATGCCTTATTCTACATGACCTTATTCTACATCCCTAATTCTATCCAATACCTAAACTTAACAACTACCTTACTAACTATTAATAAGCAGCAAATTAGGAATTGATTGAGGGAAAATTTGTAGTTAATAGTGAAAAAGTGTTCCCTATTCTAAAGTGTTACCATACTTAAAGGGGTCATATGATGCTGCTAAAAATAACATTATTTTGTGTATTTGGTGTAATGAAATGTGTTTATGCGGTTTAAGGTTCAAAAAACACATTATTTTCCACATACTGTACATTATTGTTTCTCCTCTATGCCCCGCCTTTTTGAAACGCGTCGATTTTTACAAAGCTCATCGGTCTGAAAAGCAAGGTGTGCTCTGATTGGCCAGCTATCCAATGCATTGTGATTGGCCGAATACCTCAAGCATGTGACAGTAATGTTATGCCCCTTACCATATTGTGATCCCCTGTCCAGCCGGAGCGTAACATAAAACCATGTCTGCATTTGTAATCAGAGAAATGACAAACAACAAGTGCTACTCTACACTGCCCAAAAAACTTGCGTTTGAATCGTCAGTGGCAAATTCTTTAAATATAAGTATGTGGAGGCCGGCTTGAGTGAGCAGAGGCGGGCGGACTTGAGAACGGCGCGGCCGGCGGATTCGACGAAGGAGCGTCCGGCGGGCTTGCGGCAACCACTTGTGACAACCCCGGGCTGGACTCCGCTTCGTCCACGGTGAAAGCCGATCCGGCGATCGACAGCGCGAAGTTGATGTATTTCCTCAGCGACCAGCACAGATCAGCTCCAGGCATGACGAAGCGGATATCATCCTCTTTTGGAAGGCCAACCAAAGTAGTTTCGCTTTCACAATGAAACACAACGCCTTCACGACATGGATTCGGTGGCAACAACAATACTACAGCGAGAATAAAAATTACGCCTTCTTTCTTTGCGTGAACATTTGGGCGGCGTTATGCAAATTTTCATCTCCCTACGCCTTACCCTCTCTGCCTCGTGGAGTGACTGGAGGCTCGTTTGGACTGTTCCCCTCTTCCTGTCTCTAATCACTGCCCTGAATTACGGCTTCTGGTCTGCAGTCCCAGCTGAGGGTTGTGTTTTGAGATTCAAATAAATTTGAGTTGAACCTGCAAATTGAATCCGTGTTTTTCCTTGACAGCTCTTCCTTAACCAAAACAGAATATCCCCATTTTTCTCATATTTCATTGCAGTGCTCAGTTCCATAACATTGGAATTAATTTTATCTAGATCTACACCAGGGGCGTTTCCTCTGAGTAGGCAAGGGAAAAGGTGTCTCCTCAAAATATTGGATGAGAAAAAAAAAATCGTAGTACAAAAATAAAACAACGACAATATTACCATTAAAAAGTGTATAAATCACTCGTTTTTCTAAAGAAACATTGTCCAACAGCGACACTAGCAGGTAAAGTTACAGTTTTAACAGACCCCCTAAAGTGTTTGGTGGGGGGTAATTGAGATGAATGGTGGGAAATCACGTGAGAGGAGACAATGCCTCCGTCGCAATATGATTGGATTTGACTGGTTATGGTTGGCTGTGATTGGTTCATGCGATAAATCCCACCTATTGTGTTCAAGCGCGTTCGCGAATCAGTCTGAATGAACAATATAATGGCATTAATTGGAAGACTCATTTAAAAAAGTGAGTAAAAAAACTCAAATACTTAGATATAGCCACTTTGTTACGTCAAAACAAGACTTGAAATGGCCTGAAAACATGATCTGTGGGAGTTTTTAGTGAGTAATCATCTTGGTAAGATTTTAAGTAAATCTCTGTCTGTGACCAATATTCACTGAGCTTTGATGACTGATGCACTAGTGTAGCCAGAAAAGAGACTCTGGGTGTGCATCAGAAAAACTGGGTGTGCCAGATTTATTGTCAGATTAGCGTGTAAAAAACCCCCGACTCTGCGTATCACTAACAATACAGAATAGACTGGGCTGATATATAAAACTATACTCAGGCTCGCCACATAACCATAAACTATATAAAATATAACTAAACATTACACTCAGGATCCACAACAACATAGTCATAACACAATACCTTTAATAGTGCCTGTAACCATACTGTCACAATCTCCAGCTGGAGTGCACCCTGACTCTTGGCACACTCTCACAGACTACATTCTCCATAATCCTTTGCCTGGACTCTTGATCACTGATTGCATTCACCTGTGTCTTGTTACCTCATCAGTCTCACCCTATTTAAAGCTTGGTTTTTCATTCATACATGGCTCAGTATTGTCTAGCCTGTAGCGTTCCTTGTTGCCTTGCCTTGTTTTGACCCTTGTAAGGGAAACAGGTCAATTTAGCTCAAAGGGAATCATTTAAGATTTTAAAGGGAATTTGGACAGAATCACTGTTTTACGGCTGATCACTGAGACGGCCAGCGATTCATTGAACGGTCCGTATAACATCAACTCTGCAATGGAAATAAATATAGTGAAAACACTTATTAATTAGCACAGTAACAAGATCGGCAGTTTAAGACATTAACTTGTAAGCACAAAACACAAGATACTTCTCTTTTCAATATAAATAAGGCTTTATTGGATAAATCTAAGACAAACTAATCTAACACAAACACACAAGTTGCAGAAAGAGAGAAAGTGGAGGAAATAATTAGTTTAAGAGAATGAAAATGTGAAATCCCAAGTTTACAGCAATATGTGCAATTGCATAGATCTGAACAACCATCAATCACTTAATTAACCCTCGCATTGAGTTCCTCAATGAGGTTAAAATTTATATTAAATGCACCAGTTCAGCTAGACGTATCTGGAGGTACTTGCTTTCCGTTGCGTTGCCTATACGGGGGTTCCCTTTGTTGTGGTCCTTGCAGAACAGGGGGTTTCCCGCGGTCGCTGATTGGCTGGAAGTTCAGTCTTGGGAAGCCAGTGGTTGGGCGTTGGCTGACGACGCGGAGTGGTGGTTGAAGTTGAAGTTTTAGACGGCACTCGAGGTCGGACTCGGAGACACGGCGTTAGGCAAAACTTAACTCAGAACACGAAACTCTCAACGGAAAAGAAAAGAAACTAAAGTAAAGAAATAGAAGTAAAGTTTGACGAGACTAGGTGGCGTTTCTCCTCATGGTTTTGGAGGAGCTGGCGTGTAAGCCAGAGCACGCTCAAAGAGCGCAAAAAAGTGATGACTGAAAAAGCACGGCTAGAAGCCATGACCAAAAAAGCTAAATAGCTAAAAAACCGCGATGACTAAAAAAAACATAGCTCAAAGCTATGACTAAAAAGCCACATGGCTAAAAGTGATGACTTGAAAGCACATGACTAAAAAGCAGGCACTAAAAGCTAGACGCAAAAAGCATGCTAAAAGCGATGAATTGACATGACTAAAAAAAGCGATGATCTGATGGTGTCCTGAGTATTTAAACTGGGCTTTTGGACAC
>NW_015670982.1:595770-604893 GCF_001515625.1 Sinocyclocheilus rhinocerous | reverse complement strand
CAAGAATATGATACATTTGACAAAGAATTGATTGGAAGAAACGTTTCAAGCATGAATTTTCAAACACACACATACTAAACATGAATTTTGTAACCGTCCCACTGAGCACTCCCAGAAGGGCAAATTACAATTACATTTATAAGAGAGGACTCCACTGACTATTTTTGGTTTGACCAGACCCAGTAACACACAAACCAAGAAGCTGAGAGCTACTCAAAGCTGTTAGTTGGTGGGCTTGCTTCAGGCTTGTGGCGCCAGGATCTGATTTACGAACATCCTGTGTCTTGGGCCTCTGTGGAATTCGGCTCCTCGTGTTTCAACTACGTTCTTGATCAAATCTTAAATTGTCTGATTCGGTCTGATACCCTACACCCTGGACTGTTTCCTTGTATCTGATTTTTTTGCTGCCTGCCCTGACCTTCGCCTGTTTATTGGAGTACTCTTTTGTATCGCCCTGGATTATACCTGTTTGCTGGTGTGTGACTCTGCCTGTTTGACCACTCTTTTTAATAAAAGTCTGCATTTGGATCCTCAACTCCGTTGTCACGCCTCCACATTACAGAATACTGAGCCACACCAGGATCCAGCGGCTTTATCGTGCATCCCAGGCTTATCATGGACCCAGCACTCATGCTAGTTTGCCTCCATCAAGGAATGCATTCCCTCAAGGACCATATTCAAGATTTTCTGGATATTCTGCAGAACCTCCAGAGGCAGTGGCGTCTGCCTTTGAACTGTCTGCCGGTCCAGCCACGGCCAAAGAGGCCGCCTGTGAACCCTCTGATTGTCCTGTCATGGCCAAGGAGGTCGTCTCTGAACGCTCAGCCTGTCCTATCATGGCCAAGGAGGCCGTATTCGAGCTTTTCGCCTGTCCAGCCACGGCCAAAGAGGCCGACTGCGAACTCTTTGACTGTCCTGTTACGGCCAAGGAGGCCATTTATGAAATCTCTGTCTGTCCAGCCACGGCCAAGGAGGCCGTTTATGAACTCTCTGCCTGTCCTGTTTTGGCCATAGAGGCCATGGATATCCTCTCTCTGCTCTTTATTCCAGTCCAGCCTGATCTGCCGTGGTGGTTCCCTGCTCCATCAGCTCCACTCTGGTGGTCATCTGCTCTGCCATGGTGGTCTTTGATCCCGTCTGCTCTGCTGTGGTGACTGTCTGTGCCACCGTGGGGATCTTCGGTCCTGTCTGCTCTGCTGTGGTGGTCATCTGCGCCGCCGTGGGGATCTTCAGTCCTGTGTGCTCAGCCCTGGTGGTCTTCTGCTCCACCCCGGTGATCCTTAGCTCTGCCCTGGCTGCCTGCTCTGCCGGCTCTGTCCTGGCTCCCTGCTCTGCCCTGGCTTCCTGCTCTGCCGGCTCCGCCCTGGCACCCTGCTTCGCCCTGGCACCCTGCTCCACCGGCTTTGCCTCAGTCCTCAGTTACCTCACTTCCACATGGACCTGGCCCTCCATCCCTCCCCCTGTTCCGCCTCCGCTCCACCTCCCTCCTGGACTCATTTCTGTTCTCATTTGTGAGCGTCTGAAAGCCACTCCTTAAGGGGGGAGGGGGCTCTGTCACGATCTCCAGCTGGAGTGCCCATGAGCTCCACCAGAGGGCACTCCAGCCCGACTCTTGGCACACTCTCACAGACTACATTCTCCATAATCCTTTGCCTGGATTCTTGATCAATGATTGCATTCACCTGTGTCTTGTTTCCTCATCAGTCTCACCCTATTTAAAGCTTGGTTTTTCATTCATACATGGCTCAATATTGTCTAGCCTGTAGCGTTCCCGTGTTTCCTGTGTTCCTAGTTCCTTGTTGCCTTGCCTTGTTTTGACCCTTGACTGTTTCCTTGTATCTGATTGTTTGTTGCCTGCCCTGACCTTCGCCTGTTTATTGGAGTACTCTTTTGTCTCACCCTGGATTATACCTGTTTGCTGGTGTGTGACCCAGCCTTTTTGACCACTCTTTTGAATAAAAGCCTGCATTTGGATCCACTACTCCGTCATGCCTCCATGTTACACAAAAAGACTATGAATGAATGAAAATGCTTTTTTTATTATTATTAAAGACAACTTAAGAGAGCGTGGGCTGCTTTTGGTGCTTGAATTTGTGCTTTTATAATGAGGTCCAGGGATGGGCAGTATTTCAGATATATGTATTTAAAATACGTATTTGAAATACAAAATACTATTTTGTATTTTAAAGCCTTTGGAAAAAATCAAATGTAATTTGTATTTAAATAAATTTAAGAGTAGTATTTTTGTATTTTCAAAATACATATAATACTTTGTGCCAGCCAACCTCTTTATTTGTAGGGAAAAGGAAGAGGTATGTAAAATGGAAACGGACGTTTCTAAGTAGTTGTACACATCTAAATGTTGTTGTTTTTTTGCATTCAGAATAGGTCCAGATAGATTTCAGCCTATAGGGATGCCTACATTGGATTGCCAATTTCACATGTATTTTGTGTATTTTAAAAATACAAAATACTGTATTTGTATTTAAATTAAATTTTCCACAAATCATTTTATATTTGTATTTAAATAAATTTTTCCACACAGTATTTTGTATTTATATTTTAATTACATTTTCATGTATTTATGCCCATCTCTGCCTGTTCACCGCTCATTTTCTTAAACGTGTTTCAGCGCTTCTCCCAGGAGACTTCCGTAAAAATCACCCATAGCGTTTTGAAAGAGGAATTGCTCAGCTGCATTTGTGAGAAAATCTGCCTGGACACATTTGTGAGAAAATCAAGCCAAGAGATCGTATAAAAGTGCGAGTGTCTTAGGTTCGTAGGATTGATAGTATTTGTGAAATATGATGTACGCTCATGTATTTATATTTGTAAAGCACAAAACGTTTATTTGTTACACCTCTGAAAAACATTTAAATTAACAAATATTGTAAGTAAATAACAATAGACCAAGTTTAGACTTTTATTATTATTATTATTATTTTATTAAGACTATAGAAAAAATAATTCTGCATCTATTTTTAGGTGTGCCAGCTGCCACTGTGGGTGGCACCGGCACACCCTGGCACACCCGTGGCTACTCCACTGGACTGATGAACCGAATAATTCAAAAATAGTTAAAAGTTAACTTTTAAAAAGAATAGCTGAACATACATTCACAAAAAAAATTTGTAAATATTATTTATTTTTCTGGTAGTGTAAGTAATGTTTATTTAACCAAGAACATGTGACTGGGACATTAATTTACCTTTGATTTTTTTTTTTAAAACTCCTCATTTCAGAACACCACTGCACACCACTGATCTACACTGCAGTTCAAAACTCTGGGGTCAGTAAGGCCAAACAAAGTAGTTTCGCTTTCACAGCGAAACACACAGCGTCTCCACGACATGGCGGCGGCGACAGCAATACTACAGCAAGAATCAAAGTTACGCCTTCTTTCTTTGCGTGAACATTTGGATGGTGTTATGCAAATCTTCCCACACAGTGACGTAGACATGTGGGGGCATGTTTAAACGAGGCGTTTTAGGAGGGTGTGGACGTGTCTTAACTTTTATAAAGAATATCTCTTTGGGTTTGAGACTTTAGTCTTTGCAACTTTAGGGATCTTATCTATGCACGAACAGCTTGTAACACTCCAAAGAGAAAGGAAAACTTGAAATTGCATCATATGACCCCTTTAATGGTTTTGAAGGAAATCTCTAATGCTCAGCAAGGCTGCATTTATTTGATCAACATAAAAACAGTAATATTGTGAAATTGTATCATACTTCAAAATGTAATTTATTCCTGTGATGTTAAAGCTGAATGAAGCGGTTCCTCGTGATCCTTCAGAAATCATTCTAATGTGCTGATTTGCTACTTGAGAAACATTTCTCATTATTTTAAACATCTTTACTGTCAATTTTGATCAAGTTAATGCATTCTTGCTGAATATAAGTATTAATTTCTTTCAAGGCCCAAACTTTTGAAAGGTAGTATATACTCGTCTGAATAAGGCTGGAAACACTGTGATTATCACATCTGCACTCTTATACACTCAACATTATATAGCCAGCATGGGTGAGCAACATACTAAGGACAAGGCTGGTAGATTGCATGTTCAAGTGAAGGACTGTGTGTAGGATCAGGTGGTCAGTGTTACAGGAGCTCACTAAGGAAACATCCTGGCTACGGTTTACATGTCATACAACAGACATTAAATACAGCACTGGGTCATGTCACCTAGAGAAATACTCAGATGACACTTTGATTGTTGGATGTGTGAGAGGAGGTAGTACAAAGTCACTGGTGTCTTTCTAGACTTGTGTGAGCAGAACACTCTAAAACTCAATGTTGAAAAAAGACAAAAGAGATGGTTTTAGACTTTAATAGGAAGAGGAAACTTTTCACCCCAGTTTCCATCCGTTGGGAGGATGTTCACACGGTGGAGTCCTCAAAGTTCTTGGGAATGCACCTGAACAGCAGGGTTTACTGGTCTATTAACGTCCAGTCAACATGTACAAGAAAGGGCTTAGTGGGTCATTCAACATATGCAGAACAACAATTCTATTCAGTCTATGGTAGCAAGTGACATTTATGTATTATTATATAATATAGGACAGAGAACTGCGAAGGAAGTCAGGGTCTCTCCTGGGAACTCACTGAAGGTGGTAACTGAGAGAAGAGTTCTGTCCAAACTTTTAATCATTATGGATGCCTCCATAACAAGAGCACTTTCAGTTCTAGAATTATCATGCCCTGGTGTATCACTGAGAGATGGAAAATCCTTCCTATCCACTGCCATTAGTCTGTACAATTTATCCATATACTAATGTTAGTCATATATTTGCATTACAACCACTTTCTTTTAGAACTACAAACATACAGATTTTTGGTATTCTGATTCTGATTCTACACGTACACATATACATACACACACACACACACACACACGTATGGTATGATCACCAAGGCTGCATTTCTTAAATTAAAATTACAGTAAAACAGTAATATTGTGAAGTATTATTTCAATTTCAAATAAATGTTTTATATTTGAATATTTTTTAAATGTAATTTATTCCTGTAACATTTCTCATTATTATCAATGTTGAAAATAGTTGTGCTGCTTTATATTTTTGTGGAAACGGTGATGCATTTTTTAATGTAACACTTTTAATAATTTGTTTATAATTTTTTTCCCAAGTATCCAGTCCTTGAATAGAACTTTTAAACTTTCATTTATACATTTGTTTAATTTGTTTATTTTCAGATTCATTATACATTATTAATGTGTGGTTATATTGTACTGTATTATGCATAAAACACTATATGTATTTTACATTTTGCTATTACAATCCAATTCATTTTGAGTCCCTCTGGGCATATTGGAAAGACTTATAGCATATATTAATATTAAAGTATATTTTTGTGGATGTCACTTTAAACCATACACTTTTCTTTCTGTTTGTATTTTTGTTTGTTTGCTTGCTTTTTTTATTTGTTTTTGCTTCAACGAGAACAACTGGACAAAATTAAATGAACTAGTCTTTCAATTATTTATCTGCAAAATAAATAAAGCCTCTGCTGGCACAGAGAGAGTGAAGTGTTTCGTTGCTTTGTTAGTTCATGTTACACCTTTCTGACTCCTCCTAAAAGGAATAATTCATTTATTTTCTCTAGACTCTTGAATTTTCATTTCAAACAAAAGCTTGTGTTTTCCAAACTTTCGGATTTTTGGCAAACATGACTGATGCCTCTGCTAAATAGAAGTTTAGAAAGAGTTTTCTGGAGGATGAGCGGTTATTAAGTCCAAGATGTCCCCCGAGTGTTTATTCAAGAGCTTATGCAGCAAGCATGCCCCAGATATAGAGTGTGCTCAGACCTTATCGCTTCTCGCAATGAGCATGTCTGACAAAGGCAGATTAGGCAAGGGGTGCTTCAGGAATGTGTCTCGAGCCCTGCTGACTTTTTTTAGACTTGTGCTATCAGTTACCTCGTCATTTTCTATGTTGCCTATAAGGAGTTTGGCCATCAACACAATTCAAAAGCTACAGATAAAATGCTAATGTGACAGATTATAATATCTGTTTTATGGTAATTTTGTTTGGACACACAATGCTATCAACAAAGTTCCTCAAATGTGACTCACTCGACGATGTTGACTACATCCAGGGGTGCCGCTATGGTTTCTGGGCCCTGTGAACTGCATATATAAATCGTCTTCTGGGGGGTGGTCCCCCTCAGTAGAAATCGCGTTCGGGCCCCCTCTCCCTAGTCAGGCCCTTGGAATCATCCTAACCCCCCAACACCCCCTGACTATAACAGTGTCCAGCTGACCTATAAACACATGTAAGTAAATAAGAACAAGTTGTTTTTATGCTGTTGAAGTTGTTGTAAACATATACTAAGTTATTATATGAAACCACAGCCATTTTCAAAGACTAAAATGCATAAAAGTATACAACAAGATTTACAATAAGACATAAATCATCATCTAAAATTATTTGCCTTTAGCTTTAGCCCATTAAAATGGTTCGTGTTTAAAAAGTACTTTTTTTAAATGCAGTAACATAATCTAGAGCATAACTGTCTGTCTGCGCTGCTGTGTCTCAATTGTAATACAGAACCGATAACAGGGACACTTCTCATGACCTTAGACCTTCTGGTGTCATAGCCAAATGACTAATGTAAATACTTTTCCAGATCCCTCATAAATCATGCCATTTCTACAAAAAAAAGTTGAGTGAACAAAGTGATGATGGTGAAACTTTTCTTCTGAAGCCTGAATAATTCTCTGCCGTTCACAGTTGAACACAGATTGAACTCTCATGTTGTTCCAGCTCTGTTTTGATTTTATTTCTTTCATTCTTTGAAACATCTCTTATGAAACATAAGAGATGTTAAGCAAAATATTGTGTGGGAAAAGCCCACAAAAGTGGATCGTGATTAATACCATTTTTTGTATTTTTTTTAAATACATATTTTATTTTATTCCAAACTCCAAAATGAGCAAAAACAGCACTTAGTCTAAATGACTTTTGCGCTACAAAATAAAAGGTAGCAATCTGCATTTGTAAAAAGCTATTTCTACCTGATTTAACCTTTTTATTTTATTTTATTTGTATAACCTAATGTGTTTAGGTTGATTCAGAATGTATAGTCCATCTCTTATGAAGTCACATGATAGATTTCTGTGAGAAATATATAAAAATTTCAAAAGTCACTATTAATCTTTCTCTCTGCTAGAGCTTGTATGAAATTATTTGACCTGCAAATGGTATGACAGAGGTGATGATAGTTAGCAAACAAGACTCAAAAATTTACTGTTTCTAACACAAAATGAAGACTTGGAATATAGCACACAACTCATATGACTACTTTTGTGATATTTTATGGTACTTTTTACAAGTATAAATCCACTTTACTTTACCAGAAGCTCAGACATTCACTAACTTTTTTGTGTGAAATATTTTATATACTATATGACTCCTTACAATAATCTAATTCTCAGTACTACAACACGAACTATTCTGAACTGGTTCTGCAGCCCATCATTACCCACCCTGTGTCAGCATGTCAATCACAGTCACCACACAGACAATCAATCTGGTCTTCTTTCCAATCTTTCTTCTCTCTCTCTCTCTCTCTCTCTCTCTCTCTCTCTCTCTTGTTTTTGGTGCAAGTGCCCCAGTTATGAAACCGCGTACATCCCACTCAGTCAGAGGTTTGAGCTCCTGCTCCCTCCCACAGGGTATGTACCAATATGCACGGAGCACATTTTCACAGATGCCATCAGAGAACAAGCATATGAATTACCAGGCAGCCTGCCATCTTTGAGTTCAGACAGAATGCCATTAATACCAGATGAAGAGCCCAAACAACAACAGCACAACAACATGAAAGCCCAAAACAACTGGGACCAGGTAAAGGTTTCATCATTTTATATATTAATGTCTTGATTAACAAAGACTCCAAACTCAACTCTCTCTCACATGCATATTCTCTCGTTCTCACTCTACCTTTCCCCCAAAAGTTGTGACACCATTGAAACTACCGGCACACTTGAGGGACTCTGTGAAAAAGGATCCTGTCAGCAAATCACGTTACGATTAATAAAATATATGCCACTGTTGACCATGACTTATTCAAGAGCTATTATAAATTCATGCCTACAATTAAAGAAAACACAATCGTTTTAAAATTGAATGGCAATAAATATTAGTATTACCCAATTAAGTCACAATTAATACTAAGCAGGCTGATTTGCTGCAAATGAACACTCCAATTAAAAGATGCACGTACAAATGGAATGAAAGGGGGAATTATACTGCCCATAGCATCTGGCCACATGGAAACGTAATAAGAATATGAGCTAGATGGACAAAGGAGAACTATAAAGGAATAATATATGTTGTTTTGTGAACATTTTAAACTGTCTTTTTTATTCTTTGTACATTTGTTTATTAGGATAGACTACTGCTGCTATGTTCCCTGTGAGAATAATGTTCAGTTTATTAATATAAACCGTTTCTGATGGTATAATAAAGTGTGACAAACTTAAACACTCTATAATTTAAAAAAAGGCCAGAAATCAAATAAAGAAGGAAAATATTAAACTCCAGGAATCAAAGATTATCATCTTTAAAAATTATATGAAAATTATATATGATATGATATGATATATATGATATGATATGGTATAAAAGTTAGGGTAAATAAGTTCTTCTATGCAAGGATGCGTTAAATTGACCAAAAGTTTCAGTAAAGACATTTAGTTCAAATAAACACTGTTCTTTTGAACCTTTTATTCATCGAAGAATCCTGAAAAAAAAAAAGTATTTTCAGTTTACAGTTTACACAAAATATAATTTTATCGAAATAGTACTGGAATTGTGATAATAATAAGAAATGTTTTGTGTGAACATCAAATCAGCATATAAGAATGATTTCTGAAGGATCATGTGACACTGAAGACTGGAGTAATGGCTGAAAATAGAAAGCAGTTATTTGAAATTGCAATAATATATTACAATATTACTGTTTTTACAGAATTTTTTTGATCAAATAAATTTAGTCTTGGTGAACATAAGAGACTTCTTTAAAAAAAAATTAAATCTTATACAGACCCCAAAACTTTTGAACAGTAGTGTGTGTGTGTGTGTGTGTGTGTGTGTGTGCGTG
>NW_015670982.1:583419-595701 GCF_001515625.1 Sinocyclocheilus rhinocerous | reverse complement strand
TGTGTGCGTGCGTGCGTGCATGTGTGCGTGCGTGCGTGTGTGTGTGCTTGGAAAAACTCTAAATCTTGACTTTAAAAAAAAAAATTTATAAATGAAATGTAATGAACTATACATTAAAGCACTGCTTTCTGCCAAAATCTGATTTGACAGGTAACAATGCACATAATATATCATATGATTATATTAACACATATTTGATTTAATTAAAATATATCATTAGATATGAAGGCAACAAACCAATTAGTGCTTAGTAAATAAATCTCTTTGAGTGGGACAGCCTAGATGTTGTCAGAGACGGCCAATCAAACCTTGCATACAATGGAAAATGATGATAACATCTTAACACAACTTGATAAAGCAGCTGCAATGAGGAGGCATTGGCACTGCTATATAAAACATCACCTTTTCCTAGTGTGTTTTAATGATATTCTGCTCAATGTTTTATCAGAAACAAGTACAGTTGCTGTATCAGCTTATTTAGGTGCCTATTTGCAGTACTGATAGCAGCCTTCCTGCACTTAGACCCCTTATTGATAATGGCCCATTTTACTAGGCATAGACCTATAGGTTGCATAATGGACAGTGATGTAGTCAGCCAGGAACTTTATATGAGCTTGTTGTTCCAATCGACCTTCTTGAAGTCACGATGCCAGGGCACATAATGAAAAAGAATCCAAAATAGATTCAATTTATGTAAGGCTGGTAAAGCAGACTTGAACCAAAGGCTTATGTGGGGTTTTATGTTCACATAAGCCATCACATTTTCCCCTGAGTCTGACCACCCACACTGTGATTTTTCGGGCATAGAAAGTTCAAGGGATATTTGGCTCTCGATCCAACCACTGTCCTCCGCACCCCCTCCTGTATAGCTGTCAGTATCGCATCTAAAGGAAAGGACTGGTAGGTGAGTTTGTCAGATGCAAATATTGCTGCTGATCATTTGGGAGAAGGTTATGACACGGTGGCAGAAGTTCTGTCAGGGCGAGAGAAAGAAAATGACAAAGATCGAGGGAGAGAAAGAAGGCAAACCTCAGGAGAGGATTTGTAATTCCTCCTGATGCTTCCCAAACTTCGGTTGACTGTAGACAGTCAGGCAGGCTGTGCCTCACCGAGCGCTGGTGTTTCCTTTGGGGGCCCCCTCCCGGCCGAGGGGGGAGGTGGAGAATTGCAATCCCACCCCGTCAAAGTGCTCTCTCTTAAACACTCACGTACACACACGTACACACACACACACACACACACACACACACACATACAGCAACTCTCCACAGGAAAAGCTAGAGACAGAATGCGCAGCCCCTTCACAGCAGCTTTGGTGCGTCGTGGCGTCCAAATGGGATCGTGCTACACTTTGATAGTTGGTTAATTACTCATATGATACCACACAGATGTCTGGGGGGCTCTAGCCGAATATTCGTCTCACTAACTCACTGACTGACTGACTGACGGGATCCTGGGGAAGGCAGACATTTAAGGAGCGGTAGGTAAAAAACCAGGAGGCATTTATAATTCATTAGTGTAGCAGTTTACGTGCCGTTAAGGATCCCTTTAGTGCCTAGCTGATGCTAAACTGAGATGCTACTTGAAGGGCTGTCTACTAAATAGTTCCTTGTGTACCAGGTGGTGGCAGGGACTTTGAACAGGAAACACATCTTGGCTCAGAAGTGTTCCTTTGCTGTCAAGATAATGAAAGGGGGTTTCAAATGATTCCAAACAAGATGAGAGTTGATTAACTTTTCTCACTTGTGATTCTCGTGTACAAATATGCTATGTTTGTTATGGATTTATTTAACTTATTTGAAATGCATTCAAATCATTTCTTTGTTATTAACATTTTTTAAAAATAAAATAATAGACATTTTAATGCTATTCTCAGAATATGAGAATAAATTGGTCAAATGTCAAAATATGAAGCTCAGAGTTATTGGAAAATTTGGTAACACTATACAATAAGGTCCTATTAGTTAATGTTAGTTAACTAGTACATTTGTTACAGTATTTATTCATCTTTGTTAACATCATAACAGTTCATTGGTAGTTCATGTTAGCTTAGATCCATTAAAAAAGTACTAGCAGATACAACTTTTGATTTTAGTAATGTAATGTTGAAATTAACAATAAATGCTTTATAAGTTTTTTTTCATTGTTAGTTGAAAACTCATTGCAAGTTAACTAATGTTAACAAACCTTATTGTTACCAAAATTATATCTGAATGATATAAAACCATGTAATTGTTATTAAGCAGTGGTCTTTGAATTTAATAATACTAGAAAACTACATATTGTGAAATTCATATTGTGACATCTTTATTAAGTTTGGGGAAACTGCCCTTATGAATGCCAAATGCAAACCAAAGCGGGAATGTGTGGTGAGGAAACAAACTGATGAAAGCCGTGCAACGGGCGCATTTTAAAAATTACAAATAAAAAAAAAAAGCTTGATGCTGTGCCACTAGCACCATGCCAGCACTGATGGGTACTTGCCGGGAATGACAGGAAAGGCAATGTCTCGTCCCTCTAGCGTGACAGTAACCCGCACTGGCACTTTCCATCTGTGCTCCTCCACTAAATCCCTTTTGAAGTTGTCTTGAAGTTTTGCAGATCTAGTGTTATACTTTAAAGTAATTCTCTTTGATTTTGTTTTATTCTGAGGCCTGCGTCGTATGTCTCTTTATTTTGTGTGCTTGAGCTGCGACAAACTGAACTCCAATTTGCTTAACGACATGTGGTTTTGATGTCCGTCCTGTTGTTTGTTATCCCACAGCTGTGCTAAATAGCTGTAATCAGACTCTTATCGCCTCATCTGGAAATCAAAGAGTGAACTGTGTTCTGCAATGGGCATTACGACACTACAATTGCTTTTGCTAATGGCCGCCCTGGCCACTGTTGGAATATGTCACATAAATGGAACAGAGGAAGTCCTTCAAAACTTTACTACCTCCAAAATCAATGTGCATAAAGGTCTCCAGCCCTCCACCAGAAAAGCCCTGCTGGATAACAAAACCAGAGTGAAGGGGCCTCCATCCTGCAAGGATCCCACTTCCATCAAGCTCTATTTTAAGTATATTAACACAATTATTTCCTGTGCCGTGTTTGTGGTGGGAATGGTGGGTAACGCCACCTTGCTGAGGATTATTTACCAAAACAAGTGTATGAGGAACGGACCCAACGCCCTCATCGCCAGCCTGGCTCTTGGAGACCTCATCTACATCACCATAGACATCCCTATCAATGTCTACAAGGTAGGCACAAATCTGTTTCTTCATTGTTTTCAATCGATAGGAAGCATGACATCATGTTGCTCTCAAAGGGTACTTTTCATAAAGCAGACCAGCCTACAGAGTACAATACAAAAGAGATAGCTTAAGCACAGGAAGGGAGAATGAGCTGGCAGAGGAAGTTGGGAGGGGGCTTAGATGCACAGGGCAGGGGCGTACGATTATATACGGTCATCCAGAGTTTATCTCTAGGGCCGTCCTATTACGGTTACTGAGGTTTTTGTGATGAGTGCAGCAGGGATATGGCCTGATAAAATAAACAGGAGATTGAAGGGCGGTCATCCAAACGAACAGCCCTGTTCTGACTATAGTGCTTCATCACAAGCCAAAGTTCCTTGTCTAATTCTCAGCTCATCAGTGAACATAGTACTTGACAATGAACAGAGGCCTGTGTTAGCAGATGGATCAATGATGTAATGTTCTCTTAATTTATTCAAAAACAGATGAAATATGCAACTCAGACATACAATGACTTAAATACACTTCTTCAATAAAGAGCATATTTTGAATTTCTGTATTAAAAATATGCTCAAAAAATGTCAAGGTCATACAACCGTCCTGATATCATTATGAAGAAACAAGACTTATTAAAAACAAAATGAAATGATTAAAAAGTATTTTGGCGTCATCATCTTATTATTTCTTATGGGATAGAAGAAAGAATATTTTATGCTTCTCTGCTTAATAAAAATCATGTGGTCCAATCTTTAAAAAAAAAAAACATGTGGTCCAAACAAACAGACAAAAAAAAACATAAAACAGGAAATTATTCCATAGAGGACTCCTGCATATCCTCAAGACTGTGTGACAAGGTATAATTATCCAAAAATTCAAGATAATTTTACTTTTTATGGCAATGCAGTTAATGTCATGTAGTGTGACCCCCCAAAATTTACTGACATTTATGAATGAATAATTCTAAATAAAAAAATGGATATTTAAAAGGAAAAATACACATGTATTCAAGGTGTACAAAATATTATTATTATTAATATAATATAAATAATATTTATTTGTGTACATTTTTAAAATGCAATTTTATTTAGTTATTTTTTGTCGTTGAAGATACTTTTTACTTGATGGATACACCACATGACATTTTGGGAGTCATACTGAAACTTTTCTTGAAAAAGGTTGAAAAAGTTTTATTTTTCCCCCCCAAAACAAGCATAAATACAAAGAGTGCATTTCTAAAAACGTGGCAATGTTTTAAACTACTTTGTTTTTCTTTTCTTTATCTTTATCTTTGTCTTTCACTCTCATCACTGACTCATGCCACATTTCCTATCTGTAGTCCGTCTTCACAATTTATAAAGTCAAAACGCTCTCTGAAATGAGTTTAGCACTGAATGTTTGTCTTCCAACTTTCAGCATTCATAAAGTCTGTTATTATGTTTTACAAAATTCATTTTGAGAGACTTTTGGGATATTGGGTGGAGATGTCAGATGAACATACTCTTAAGAGTTTCGTGATCAGAGATCTCGTGTGCTGCTCTATTAGGATGGAAAATATCAAGTGAAAGCTCATATGAAAAAAATAAAAAACATCAATGTTTTAAAATGGAAGTGTGATATTTAGCATGTCTTGTTTTGTGGCGCATAGACTTGTTTTGTGTGCATTCCAGACCACTGACTTCCACTATACATCAAGTACACATACAAACACACTTCTCCAGCTGTGCCACTGATTAAACTCAGCACTCCGCATACAAACAGGGCCAGGATACACCCGTGAGGAGTTTCCTTTCTAAACCTGAGCATAATCCACATACTTTTCCTGCTTAACAAAAGGCAAGGTCCTCTCAGAGAACCTTGTCAAGGCCACTTAAATGATGAGATATTGCAGAAGTCCAAACCAACCAAAAAAAACCACTTATGATGAGGCAAATGTCATTACAAAAAAGGTGTACACTTCAAAAGAGGAGACATGTAGGAGGTTTTTGTTTTCAACTCTACTGGAGTCTTGCAAGGTGAAGACAAGCAAAAGTATACAACGACCAAGGAAGTGCCTGGGCTGATATACAAGCAACCATTGAAACGGCTCTGAAGCCATTTCATCAAGACAAGATGTGTGCCCTTAAGGCCAAAGACGGGAACAGAGAGTAAAAATAATTATATCCATAAACAAAAAAAAAAAAAAAAAGAAGTTCTTGACAGACCCGTTTCAGGTCTGAATCAGAGCTTCACTATTTTGATGTCAAAGTGTATATATATAATTAAAAATTGCTAACATATAATTTATCCATAATTTTAAAAAAAAAAAAAAAAGAAGAAGTTCTTGACAGACCCGTTTCAGGTCTGAATCAGGTGTGTTTGATTAGTGAGACATTGAAAATGTTGGGGGAGCTCTGTGAACGGATTGAAAACAAAACAAAACAAAATGTTGAAATACTGACCACTTTTAGTGTTTTGCTATTCTAAAGCTCATTTCCAAAACTTTTTGCCTTTTCTAATTTATCATCGTCAGAGTTTTTTCTTCCGATGGAGTTTTTTCTCCAAATACTCATATGTTTTCTAAAATAAAATAAAGCTTGTAAACCCTTTTGCCCACAAAACCTTCTCTACTTTGACCTTTAAACTTTGGGTCACAGTGAGGTTCAGGTTCAGATTTCACTGTTGAGCTCAGGGATAGACCGAGGTCAGAAGCTGGGACACGTTTTAATCTTTCACTTCTCTACTTATCAAGTTATTTTGAATGAGTCATTATAATAGAAAAAAAAAGGAATACTTTTTCACAATATTCGTATCAGTGATAACTAAATACTAAGTAATATGGAATCTATCTGCAATCACATACATTTTTATTACAAATTTTATTAACCCAAAATGCAAAGAGGTCATTTGTCAAATGACTTAAATTCTTTCTATTATATTTATTCACCATTGTTTATTTATTACAATTTTCTGAGCCCTCTCCAATTAAATTAAATTACCTTTTGACAAATTACCTCAACATAATGTGAACTCCTTCGGATATACAAAAAGAAAAGCAAAAACAGACAATATTATGTTCTTATATTCTTTCAGTCAATAATATTTTTTTTTTTCTGAGTAAAATACTTCTCATTGTCAGCACTATAAATGCAAATCTGAGTCACAAATGTCTAGCAGCCTGTCGCAATTTTTAAAGAATGAATCACTTGAATCAAACGTCTGGCCTTAATTTCACAACAGCACAGCTGCTTTCAATTAGTCTGTGAATCATGCCGAGGAAATGTTCAGCACATCTCGTCCGAATCGTATTCCCCATGTTGCGTGAACTTACATATCATGTCTTTCTCATCCGTCTGAGTGTTGGCAAAGTGGATAACATCTCCACTTAGTGAAATATAAATGCTACATTGTTGTTAAACAGGAATATTCAAATGGTTCATAAAAATATATATATAGTTATGTATAAAATCTTGAAGCACCGTTTTACAGAAAAACCCACAAGAGAAAAGATATTAATGAAACAAACAAGCAAACATGACTTCCTGGGAAACAAGCAGCCAGGCAAACCAGTGACTTTATCCAAACAAACAGCTGAAGTATATCTGTGAGCATTTTAGTAATATGAATATTAAAATGCAAAGCAGTCATTTCATTAATCTTAGATCAACCTTTAAGCATATTGTAGCTATAACCCAGTAGCTGAATGTTGCCACAGCTGTACAGCAGTGATATTTTTACAAAAGCTTTCCCATCAGGAATCTGATCAGTCAAGCTTTGCAGGTGTTGACATAAAACAAAGATGGTGTTGAAGACTCTACATTCTTCTCTGGGGTCATTCACAGAAATGTTTAGTGCACATGAAGCAGAGCTTCAATGATATTTCTCTGTTTTGAAATGTTGAAACAGATGAGCAATCGTCTGAGAGTTTTGCTAATTGGTTGTACCTTTTGTGGCTCAGGTACAGGGCTGTAGCATCCTGGAGCAGAGTGCAGGGGGTCGGCATTCCCCTCTTTACTGCCATTGAGATCTTTTCCATCTGGGTCATGTCCATCATCTTGGCTGTGCCAGAGGCAGTGGTCTTCAACATGGTCACCTTTACCTACAAGAACCAAACCTACCGCACTTGCATGCTCAAGCCTGAAACTGACTTCATGATGGTACGCTTTAACCGGATGGATGTCATGCAGACGTCTTTTCCCCTCATTCGCATAAACACTCAAGCACTTTGTAATAAACAGTGCATCCTGTCCGGTTGACCCCGAGCAGGATGCTGTGCACTATTTCTGTGATCTTTTACAAACTGTGATCCTGGGAAGAACATTTTGAGTAAATAACAGACAATACAGAGGATAAGAGTAAACCCTTTGAGTTATCTTCAGTTGCCCCGTGCAGGCGATATCTGGAGATTTCTTTCCATTTGTTTCAGTCCAAAGAAGTAAATTGATAGCAGACCATGAGTGCAATTACAAGCTGATGTATCTCTCTCAAGCAAAGCCATATGTGTAGATGAGAAACAGAGTTCATTCTCTCATATGAACCCTGCCATTAATCACAGAAACAAAAGACAATTCAAACAAACTCAACACAGCACAATTCAGTTATAAAAATTAGATTAACATTGTGTTGAGTTCACCTTTTTTTATGCATAACAGTTATGCTAGGGACTCCTAAAAGGAGTTTCCACTACTTTTTATGGACTATTTAGCTAACATATGCCACAGTTCAGAAGTTTGGGGTCAGTACATCAGCTAAAGTTCTTACTGACCGCAAAATTTCAAACAGTAGAATTTAATATCTTTATCGTTATCATCTCTTTATTTTTCTTAACGGTTCATTGCTCTTCTGGCTTCTAAACATCCATCAAAGGTCTAAGCTCACCATTAAATCAATGCTGTGATCTTCTGATGCAAATTAACTATTTTAAACTAAGTTGGTATTATCATATAAAAAGGATTTTTAAAATTGTTATGACAACTCAGCCCTTAAATTATCTTATTTCATGACATATTAACTGTGTTTGTTTACTGTATACATAATGGATAGCGTTTATGTGTTTTATCTTCTCTCAGTTCTATGTCAATTGGAAAGACTGGTGGTTATTTGGCTTTTACTTCTGCGTGCCGCTGGCCTGCACAGCTGTTTTCTACACCTTCATGACATATGAAATGCTCAACCACAGAAATGGAAGCCTTCGGATTGTCCTCAGCGAACACCTTAAACAGGTAAGAAGAAGTCCTTATTACTAATGATCATAAACATCCAAGTCTGTATGATAAAAACACTAATAATTACTGAACAGTAAAGGTTTTTGCATTTACAATATGTTCTGTGTGTTATTGTCTTTATGAACGCTTAGATGATATCATAATATTCTTTTTAACCTGTCCTGTATGCACTATTGTGGGTAAAGCCTTTGAAAGCTATAGAGGAGTTACAATATGAGAGTATATTATATAACACTGAACATACTGCTGTTCTAATGGCTTGTTTATGCTCTGCAGCGGCGTGAAGTGGCTAAAGCAGTCTTCTGTTTAGTGCTGATCTTTGCTCTTTGCTGGTTCCCTCTTCATCTCAGTAGACTGTTGAAGAAAATGGTTTATGTTCCAAATGATGAAAGACGTTGCGACCTACTCAAGTGAGTGAGCCTTTGCCAATTTGGACTCTTAACAGTGGACTGATTTATTTTATACCTTACATGCTTGTACTGTTTGTGCATAAGGTATTTTTTTTCTGATGTAAAAGTTATATTTTGTACTCTAAAGTGTTTATACAGTAAGTGCTCATAAGTTTACATACCCCTTGGAGACTGTAAGATTTGTAGCATTTCAAAAAATTATATATATATATATATATATTTATTTATTTATTTATGTGTGTGTGTGTTTTTAGGTTTTTATGGTCTTTCTTAGCAAAAAAATAAAAATAAAGATCTTGTAGATTATGCAAAGGGTATGTAAACTCAGGAGCAGAACTGGATACACAACAAAACTAAACGAGTGTCCAAACTTTCAGCTTCCTGTTGATCATGGATTATTTTGGCATCAACTTGGCCACTGTGAACTCCTGCATCAACCCCATCATCCTCTACTTTGTGAGCAAGAAGTTCAATAATTGCTTTAAGGTGAGTTTAAAACTGCTTGCTTCTTTCATTTACCTGCCATTGCAAACGCAGAACGTCTTTGCAAAATCTGAAAATGGCCACAACAGAACAATCTATCAGCAAATTACGCTTGATTTACAGAGACAGATGTTTATGGTCCTGTGAGTCATTCTCAGAGAGAGATAAGCCATGCCCAGCCCTTACTGAGCACAGTTTACCGACAATGATGTCAAACCCTAAGTGGGTTGCTTTTGAGTAATGAGGATGATCCCAAAGATAGTGTTTGCGTGACAAAGCAAAACAACAACAACTCAAAGTTCATGGGCCTAAATACAAGCAAATTGATGATTTGTGCAAGAGATGGTGTGGGTCCAAGAGAAATATTCAAAGTTGATTTACTATGGGCCAAACTTAGTTCTGCAGATAAGAAATACGGATTCATTTAAACTCATTCACCTCTAATACAATACAATGTGTACAACTTAAAATCTAAACCTCATTAGAAAAATGTCCCTGTAGCAACATTTCTGTAAAATAATATTACAGTAGATTGCTCCTTGCATGTTTCATGGAACTTTCAAATGGAAATGCCCAATGAGTGGCGCTAAACAGCATATGTTCAAGTGAGTCTCTGAAACAGATGAATGTAAATCTATCAACGTTTTATTCTGTTGGCTGTTCTAAGCATCACAGCAGTTTGAAAATTTAATGTCCAGTGAGTGGTGCTAAAAGATTAATGCTTTATCGTGTTTGAAAATAACATACCACCTACCCTAAACCTAACAGTGTTAACAAAAGCAAACATTAGATAAAAACACATCTGCTAAAGCAACCATGCCATTTTAGCTTACTTCTATAATTCTTTAAGCTGTTTTATCAGGTGTCGTGACTTGTATTTTACTGCACTCATATCCGAGCGTTCTGAATTGCAAATGCAATGCTGTACCAGGTGAGCTATTGAGCAAGCTTACTATGTCAAAAAAGCCATACATATAGAGCTGGTTATTTAATACAACATCAAAATGTATTGGTTCACAAATCATACTCAATGGTAAAAGTGTTTTGGGGTCATAAAATAATATTGTAAAAGGAACCACACAAAAAAAGTCTTTATTCATTTATAATCTGCCAATGTAATCATAATGAATGTGTGAAAATGTGCTTTATTGCCTTTAGTGTTCATTTCAGCTAGAAAGTGCTGTGAATTGAATGCAAAAGTACATCTTTGGAGTTTAGCAAAAATCAAGGTATGTTTTTCCAATGAGCCTATGTTCGTACAATCAAATTATTTTCTTTGTTCTTTATCATTATTTCAGTCCTGCTTGTGCTGTTGGTGTTACACCAAGAACCAGGTGTCCAGCTCAGGCCCAATGAACGGCACTAGCATTCAGTGCAAAAACCATGAGCCCACCAACCTCAATACCGACAGAAGCCTTCGTAAATACAGTGAATGAGAGGTGAAGGACTCACTCCAGTCAGCCTACATGCTTAAAACACATTATAAAAGCAGACATCATCCAGCGTCAAACTTTGAGGTGGAAAACATCGTAACCATTCATATGAAACTAAAGTTCCTGTGCTCGGCGCAGTATCAGGCTGTTTTTATACATAGCTTCAGACCAGACAATGGACCTGATATATTTAAAGTCTCCCGTAGACCTACAGCAGCTGTTCCCAGACTTTCAGAGGGTTGTTTTGCTGTGTGAGAAGTGGTGGGAGTGAAGACCAACAGCAACAGGATGCAGCTGAACCTAACAGCTACAAATTAACCCTCATCAGGAGCTTGACATGTTTTCCTTATGTAAATGCTACACTATGAACATGCTCTGGATCGTCACTGTCCGACATGAAAGGAAGTTACAGAAAGGAAGATTGAAGTGGCGAGGGACAATCTGTGTTTTCTGTGTTCCTTCCTATAAGCTTTGCCAAAGAAACTCCCAGCACGCCGCTGAGGAGGCAACCTATCCTTCAAATTCAGTGTCCGGTTGTTATTGTTAGCACATTGAATGCAGTTATGGAAGTTTAAGCCAGGCTAGTTTGTAAAACAGGAACTTCCAGGCCGCTACATGCCTCAATCTTTATTAAGTTGTTAAGTGAATCATATTGTGCGCTGGACGTCACTTCTGTTTATTTAGTGGGGTAGGAAGATAATTAAAGTATGCCTTTGTGTTTGAATGCCAAATTAAGTTTATTGTGTATATGCTTGTTTACGGTGAAAATGTAAGCTCAGAATTAAATTACAAATCAAAACGTGAACATAATACAGCAAATGTGAAATGAACCAGCTGGATTCAGTTCCAGCAATAAGGAGGCAAATGAAACTTGCTGGGATTTAAGAGTAATTTCTAGGAATGCATCCAACTGCAACAAATGCTGTGTTATAGTGTAAAGAAAAAGAAAATGAGCATAAGGGCGCGGGAAAAGGGGCCTTTCTGTAATCAAAACAAAAACGCCCAAGAGATACAAACATGTCTTTGCTTTTTTTTGACACTGTGAATTTTCTGTGAACATAACTCATACATGCTATTAACCTTGCATAGATTAATATTAATAATATTTAATGGCCTCAGTATTTGTATATCATCTGTATTTTAAGTTGAAATATTTATTGTTGTTGCAAAAACATACACTACCGAATACTTTTCTTCGGGAAATAAAGATGCATTAAACGGATCAAAATAAACTGTAAAGATTTCTGTCTCAAATAAATGCTGAACCTTTCAAACAGTTATTTGAAATTGTAAAAATATTTCACAAACTTAATGTTTTTTGCTGTATGTTCAATCAAATAAATGCAGCTTTTCCCTAAACAAACTACTGGACCCAATTTTTTGAATGGTGGTGTATAAGGAATTAAGAAGTCAATTTTCTAATTGATGTAATTTGAAACTAATATGAATGACATTATACACATTCTGACAGAGACCTACATGGGTCTTGTTAATTTGGGGTGTTGATGAATATATATAT